>NW_013667402.1:0-44002 GCF_000517525.1 Limulus polyphemus
TGCTTTTACCGGTTGTTTGGCGCAGATAGCCTAGCTGCTTTGCGCCATAAAACACCAACCAACCAACCTTACATAGATTGCTAAGCCTTTAAAAATGTTTGCATGTGGAGGATATGAAACAAAATAATGTTTTTAGGTTTTATATATACATAACATATATAAATTTGAATAACTAAAAAAATCATAAATTACTACATCAATACCATATAATTCCACTATAATTTAACAAGCTTAGTAACTAAGATGATTTTAATCTAAAAAATGTCTGAGAAAGCCACTAGGGGACATTCTTAGCTTCCAATTGGTTATTCATGTCATATGTAGAAGTAAGTGTATATAAGGAAGCATTTCCTAAAATGGAAAGAGGTTGGCAGGGTGCCACTGTGTTTGATTTATTACATGAGCAATATCTTAGCAAATAGAAAAGATAAGACGGTCTTGTTTTATATTCTAGCTTGTCAATATCGATAATTTGAGGTTCTAATTCATATGAAACTATAGACTTAGTATTTTGACTTCACAAACCTAATTTGAACCAGTGCTGCATTTAACATACCACACGACACACAAAAATCAATGTTTATCTGTGTTTTTTAATATTTACTTTTAAATTAAGAAATTGGGTAATGTATAGTATTAAAATTCGAATTATAATCTACAGTTTGATACCAAACTTATTGACATAAAATCATGAAATAGTAGTTGAATAAAATGTTTAATGTGAGTCAACAAATGAGATGACATGGCTTTTCACCTGTGACCCATCTTGAAAGGGTTAACAGATGTTCACTGATAATTTTATTAGGCTGCAAAGTGCATAGTACCAAAGGAGTAGTTGTGGGCATTGACTCGAGTAATAAATACTTGCATAGTAGAACATAAAACTGGTCATCTAACACTTGTCTTGCACAAAAATTAAATTGGGGTGCCAGTGACATTATTCAATAGTAATGGTTATGTATTGTCATAGCTAGAATATAGAAAACTCTAACTGTTCTTTAATTGTTTTTAATAATGTAGTATCTATTGTGAACAGTTTACCTTTTACCCATATTTCAAAGTCTTGAATATATATATATATATATTACCTGTTTGAGTTATACATAGTATATTTTGTGGGAAAATATTTGTGTTTGTGTTCCTGCTCTCCAATAGAATATCAAACTACTCCAGAACTCCAAGAAAGATGGAGGAATAACACGACCTATGCAAGTGGAAAAGATTGTACCAATCCGAGGTAATCGTCAAAAATTTGACTTTGATGATGAAGATATGGAAGAGGATGATATTATTTTGTTGGAACGAAAAATAAAGTAAGTTTGAGTTTAATTTATATGAATAACACCTGATAGGAAACAGTTTTATCTATATATCAAAATAATCAAATGAAGATGAATAAACTTTTTTTAACAGTCTAAAATTAATCTGTTTGGTTTTTTCAAGGGAAATCCATCCCAATACTATTTACAACAGTTTTTATAGAAGGACATCATAAATCATATCTTAAGTTAAGGTTGATTCTTACTTTTAGTAACAACAGTTGACCACTTTATATACCAGTAATATATATGTGACATTTCACGCAACTTAAAATTTGGCTGTTTTTAATACACAGTTTCAAGTTTTTTTTAATCTCTGTAATGAACTGAAATTACACTTAAATATCCCAAAAGCAGTAAAGTTGTGTAAATTGTAATTAATTGCATAATACTAATATTTAAATGTCAAATCTTCATATGATTTTTACATAATTTCAACACCTATCAAAATATTTTCTATTGTGTGCAAAAAATTCATCACTGTCAAATCCCTGTTAAAAATACCTTTATTTTCAAATCTAAGAATATTTTTGAAGAAAAAAAAATATACATCTGTTTATATATCACATCCTGTTGTTGCCACAAATTATTTAAACTTTGTGAGTTACTTTAAAATTTGTGAGAATAATATACAGTTAATAGCTACCATTATCAAAATGTATTGATTTTGAAGTACAGTCTAAAAATCTAGTTACTGGTACATTATTTATTTAAATAAAATACACTTGTACAAATCATCATAATTGTCAATATCTTACTTGTGAAAGAGAACTGCATTTCAAGTACAAGTTATTTCATTGAGATTTCTGAAAATAATATACAAAATCTTCGAAGAATTGTTTGCACAAAACTGCTGAGAGGCAAAGATTGTGATGTTTATAAGAAGAATTATGCCATCAAACACTGGCAGTAGTACATTCAACAGAAGTGTAAACATCTAAATTTTCTTTTATGTCCTTGTTTAATAACTATACAACCTCTTGTACTGGTAGAAGCATATTGTTATCTTTCAATTTAGTTTCCATTTCTCTTCTGATACTGCACTAAGCTCCATAAAGTCACTTGTATTTAATTCTTAATGGTTGTTTTGGCTCCATTCATTTAGGATCTACTCATAGACTAGGCAGTATGAAGCACAGTGTCATTATTCAGTCTTTGCAAATGAATATTTGTATCATTCATCATTCTCACTCATATCAAATGACATAAAAGCTTAGTAATTATTCCTCATAGAACAACACACAATTCACTATGTTTGTCTTGCACATTCCTTTCTTTTTTGTTAATATTATCATTAAAAATTGTTGATATATTTTGAAATATACTGGTATTTTGCCATTCATAAACCAGATTTGTTCATTTTTTTATGTTATCTTGACTTATCCAACTTCTTATCACACAAAACAACAACTCTGATAGCAAAGTTTTTGTTAAATGTTTGTTTTTAATGTTGTTGAAAAATGAACATTGTTAAAATATTTTTTTCTCATTGTGTAGTTTAGTAGGTCACTTGCAAAGTTAAAATTGTTGTGTTCATTTATGTAATTTGTACCTTTTCCACACATATGTTCATGGAAATGCCAGTAGACAGTAGGATCTCTTTCATGTTGTAGAGTTGAATGTCACATTACTTGTACCTTTGCAAGCTTCTAACTTTTTTCTTTCAGTGTATGCTGATTAATTCTGTCATTTTTGTCCTCATTTTTATCACATTTTCTTTTATAGGAATCGCAGACATTGTGAAGACAATCCTGCAGAATTTTAACATTGTTTTTAGGACCTGTCTCACTGTAATTTTTATTAAGAATTATACTGATTGCTATGCCTTCAGTTTATTGTTGTAGGATATAATATATACTTATTATCTAACTTTTCCATCTTAGATTGATATCGTGATTTGCCTTCTTTTTGTTTTGTCCAGTAATACATCTTCTTTTCAGGTACTTCAGATTTTCTTTCTGTAGATGCAACCCACCAACTACTATTACCAAAAGTTTCATTAACAAGATAGTTTACCTAATCTATATTTTGATAGCTTCCTCAAGGGACAACCTTGCCAGTCACTACTATAGCCTCACAAAGTTTTTGAATTACATTCTATCCACTGCTGTCTTTTACAATGTTCTAAAGGAACACTTTGTCCACTTTTGAGTAAATTTTTCAAGATGAAATGTAGTAATATTTCAAATTCTGATACATTTAGTAGTCATAACAGTCAAATCAGCCTTTTTTTGTATACTTCTAATCTGTATGTGTTTTACACAACTTGAATGTGTACACGTGTTTAACAAGCTTCTTTATTTATTTGATACACGTATTTGTAAAAGTATGTTGACAGGTTTACCTATCCTATTAAGTGTTTCAAAAACACTTTTAAAACATGAGATGAAGGCACTAAGTATTAGAGGAAACTTCTTGTTGATTTAGTTTTCTGACCAAATACTAATTATAATTTTCTTGTATTATCTTTGTTAAAATCATTCTTTGCAGTTCTGAAGTGAAGAAGAAATATTATTTCTCTTAACAAATACATTATGAGGACATCTTGTACTTACTAAAATTAATTACAACAATGAACAAATTTGCGAGCCCAGTTTTTGCAGTAAATTTGTAAAGCAATCTAGCCTTCTGTTGATTCTGTTTTCTTTGTGATTCATAGAGCTGCTGGAATGCCAAGTTATGTCCAGAAGGTTGCAGTAAAGGAGTTGCAGGTAAGGTAATCATTTACAATTCAAAGTATTATGTAATCTTGTCTTGTCAAGTTCACAGTAAGCTCAATTGTGAACTAGTTTTTGTTAATAAAATTGCTATAATATGCACAGTTGTAATCCAGATTTGAGTTTTTTGTTACACTGATTGGCCACTTTTTTAGTCCCCCTCCCCCAACTTTTCATTTATGTGAAGTTGATAAGTAAACTAATCATGTGATGGACCAGGTGATTGCTTGAATCCTGTTTATGTACAGATGTAGCCATATTGTTGTTTGTCTACAAATTACTGGGTGAGAGCAAAAATTTGCATGTTTCAAAAGGGTGTGATAACAGGTGCCTGCTTAACATGAACATCTTATTATAGATTATGTCTTTGACTGGCTACTTAAATAAGTCTGTCATCGGTGTTTCTCAACAGTCGTAATTGAAAGCAGTATCTTGGCCACAGAAACACTGCGTCTGCCATCTGCTTGTAACTCAACAAAATAGATTATAACTCAGTTGATTAATACCTTCAACACTGTTAGTATTTGATAGTTTCTAATAATACTATGAGAATGATGTTTCACGAACTATCATATGGCAAATAACAACCAGTCCAAAAACTACTTGTCACAGATACAAACAGCAAGGTATTACTTCAATGGTGCTCAAAGAGCAAAGTATTAACAATGAATGACTGGAGACATGGTACATGAACTGATGATTTATGTGATGCTCTTTTCGTACTGATGGCACAGTAAAACTACTTGTCACAGATACAAACAGCAAGGTATTACTTCAGTGGTGCTCAAAGAGCAAAGTATGAACAATGAATGACTGAAAGCATGCTACATGATTTGATGATTCACATGATGCTCTTTTCTTATTGATGTTACAACAAATACAGCAAAATCTTTTTAGGCATTGTTCAAGCTGCTGGATTTAGTTTGATATTGTGGAATGTTCTCAAAGCTGGAGTTGGGGTCCTTTGATTTTTTTTGAAGAGATGAATAATATTTAGAGAGTACGTGATCCTTATGCCACTCATTTTCACCTTATGATGCTGTATTTCCCCCTGATGGATAAGGGCTTTTTCAAGTTGATGATGCAACAATTCCTTTCACTTCTATTATCTGAAATTAATTTAAAGAGCATAACAATAATTTCAGTCATACTCTTTAGCTAACATAAGCACTGGATTTTAGTTGAAATGATCAGCTTAAATGTCACATGCACCAACATTTGTGAACCATTTCCCAACAAATATTTTCATTGAATTTACTACAACTGAAGTATACATCTTTTGGCATCTTGTGGAATCTGTACTGTTCTGAGCCTAATCTGTTATCTAAGAAAAAGATGGATCAGCTTGATTTCATGAAAGTACTTATAAAGCAGTATGTCAGTGTAAGTAATTAACTCTTTTGTGATACTAGTATAGTAAAAAATATAGCTTGTTTGCTTATTGTTCAAATAAAAAAAAATAAAAATAAAGCCTTAGTCAGAATTAGATTTAACACATGTAATATCTTTTTTTAAGCATAAATATAATAACTTGTTTTATTAATTTGTTGAGAAAATTAACTCTTCTGATTTAAAATTTTTAGTTCTTGATTCACATATGGGCATACTGAACAAAAAAAAACGTTTATCACTTCAAGAAAGCTATTCTGATGTAGTACCCTCCAATGACTCAGCCGTAAGCCTGTGGACTTATAATGTTATAGATCTGGTTTCAATACCCATGGTGGCCACAACACAGATAGCCGTTTGTGCAGCTTTGTGCTTAACAACAAACAAACAAATTATGATATCAAATTAACTTGTTCACTATAAATCATTTTATGAAAAGTTTATTTTTAACTTTTTTTGAAGACTAAAATACCTATGTATCACATCTGTTTTAGGAAAGTTGGGATTAATAGAAAATACATATTACATAAACATTGTTCAAACAAGTAAAATTCTTTGTCATTTGAGATCAATTTAAAAAATTCAGATAATACTGAAAATTAGAAGTGTTTGTTTTATTTCATTGTAATTATCATTCTTGAATATTCTTGGTTTAGTGGATAAATAAAAAAACTTCCTACAAAAATTAATAAAATATTACAATTAGTTAATCTATTATGTTTTCAGTAGTTCATGATGCTTAGTTGGGGTTTCATTTTAATTTTCTTTAAAGGAAATTAAGTAAGATACTGAGTATGGATTGTTACGTACTTTAAAGACATATAATACTAGGATTCTGTGTTTTTATTTATATTTTTAACATGAGAACTGTGTAATATGAAGGAATTGAGAATACTAAAACTATTTAAACCTTTTATTTATAGAGACTGAAAAAAATGCCACCACATATGCCAGAACATGCTATGACAAGGTAAAGGCTCAGGAAAGGTTTCATCTTGCACTTGTTTTTCTGTATTCTAGTTATGTTTTTATTTTTTTAGGATTAGAAAAAAAAGGGTAATTATGGTATTACTTTTTTTCACTTATTTAACTGTTGTATCTATTCAGTTTCTTAACTTAGTTTCTTTATAGACTTGGATTGCATGCACAATTAACATGTTTATTACCAGTATCTGATATGAAATAGTGTTAATTCAGTCAGATAAAGTTAAGTATATAGTTTAACCATTTATGTAGATCATTACTTTTATAATAGGTCAGTGACTGGTTCTATGTTTTTCTTGTGTATTCAGTTGAGAAATTGTGTGGAAACAATGAGGTCCCTTAAAGAAGATAAATGTTGTTACCATGGTATTGGTTGAATTCCTGAACAATCCTAGAAAACAAATTTATGTGTTTGAACTTCCTCGTTAAGCAAGCTAAAGCTTTCATAACCTTCAGGTCAAATGAATGTATGTATGAAGTGACATCTAAAGTCAGTCACATAAACATGTAGCAGTACTAGTAGTAAGGACCAAAATAACAGCTATATTTTTCAGTTGATTGAACTCCCGAGGATCCTATTGTCTAGAATGTTAAAGTTGTTTTCAACACTGCTTGACAAATGTAATATTTATCACGATGTGATGGAAATGATCAAGAACAGTCAGTAAATGAGACAATTTTTTGGTGGATATCTGAAGTTATGTGGCTAAAGAAATTATTCTGATGTATTTAGTGTTTGCTTAACCATAGATTGATCTTGTATGATGTGATGACTATGAACTTAATAAAAGGCAAATACGTCTATGTACAGTTAATTTTAATTTTACCAAATGCCTTTAAATGGCCTTTCATCTGTATTTTACCAGCACTCACATGCTTTATTGGATGATTCTGTTATAGATAAATTATCAACAAAATTATTTATGTGAATCTGTGAAATGAAGTTAACCTTACATATAGCAGACTATAACATTAGTTTTATCCAAGCAAATGTTTTTGTTTGATATTTTTAGACCATAGTTTGTCTTGTACTTTTATTAGTTAGTTTTTCACAGTTGTAACTAATGTTTTATATATAGCAGTTATCTTCATTTAACCATTGTCTGCATTAATCTGTTCAAAGTAACCAGCAGTTTCTTTTATAAAAAAAGTAATTTGAATCAGTGTGCATTTCTTTAGATATTAAAGAATGACACAATAAAATTAAATAGATTGTTAATTTAAAAGTTCAATTTGTAATTATATTTTATAGTTAATTTTAGAGTAATTCAGTGCTATTATTAATTTGAATGTAAAAACCACTTGTAAATAAAAATTTTCAAGTCCCAGTAGATGTTCAGTGTAGGCGAGATTGTGAGGATTAAATTTTTTTAAATATTTAGATATTAAAATCAAGACTAAGTAATTCATAGTTTTCTTTATTTCTGTCTTACATTTTTACTAAATTTTTAAGAGATTGTCACTATTTTAACAGGAATTATTTGGAGTTAATGACAGAATTACCATGGTCCAAAGTTTCTTCTGAAGTCCTGGACATTACTAAATCCCGGTGAGTTCATACTCAAGTAAAATTCTTTTGAGTAGACATCTTAGTGAAGATTAATTTTACACATTATAAGAGTCAGCCAGTTGTTAGCTATCAAATGGCTAGTTTTAACAATTTTTAAAATAAATGTAACAAAAGTTAATATAATAGATATTATATATAATTTGTCTATTGAATACAAATTTGCAGTTTTTGTATACTTATGCTCTTTAAGAATTAAAAATGTTTAGAAGTTAATAACTCTGGAAAGCAAATGCATCAGTCTTTTGAAGAAATCTGTAATGAAAGATACTATTGAAAGATAGTAAATAAAGAAAGATATTTTTATTAATTCTGTTAGTGTCCACTTTAGGCATATGTCTTTGGTTTTCCCGACAAAACAAAATGTCCACATAAATATTATTAAGGTTCCTTTTGAAACAAGTATATATATATATATAATTCGATTTTGGTGAGAAATGTTTGGTAGCATCTACAAAAATATCTTCATTAACCTGTTACATATTTTTATTCATAATTTAGTTTTTATGAGTTATTGCAATATATCTAATTCTTATGTTTTAATAATTATAATTTTGGATATAGAAAAGATTTGGATGAAGACCACTATGGTATGCAAAAGCTGAAAAAACGTGTTTTAGAATACCTGGCTGTCAGACAACTGAGAAAGTCTTTGAAAGGCCCAATCTTGTGTTTTGTTGGGCCCCCTGGAGTTGGAAAAACTAGCGTAGGTCGATCTATTGCTCAGTCTCTTGGACGAGAGTTCCACAGGTATATCTGTGTTTCAATACCAATTTCTAAATTATTTGACTAAATATTTTATATTTTTCTTTTCATTTATCCCTATGTATTCAAGCTTGGTCAACTTGGCCAGCCTTGTAACCATGAAACAAGACACATTATAACTCAGAAAGTACTAAGTGTATCTTCACAAAATTTTGCAAGCTTTTAGTAAACATTGCAAATATGTTGTACACAAAAATTAGATATTTTAATCGTGTTTTTACTAAAGATTTGTCTATCAATTTACAAAGCCTTTACTGAGTCATTCTGAGTGAAAGGTAATTTTCATGTTGAGAATGAAATTATTTGTTTTCATCTTACACTTTTCATATTTCATTTGCATAACTTCTAGAACCTCCTAAATATATACCAAAATTTGTTTTGATAATACTTATTATATCTCTTATTTTCTCTACTCTAACACTAAATGTAGCAAAATCATTTGTGTACACTGAAATGAAAATATGAAAAATTTGAAATAAAATCAATAATGCAGCTCTTGTTACGTTGTCGAATTACAATATACACGAGCTAATTGTGAGTGTACCTCGTGAAATAATATTATTATTTATTTCTCCTAATTTAAACTTAACTGATATAGAAAAGTTTCCTGTTTTTCCATTTTAGTTAGTTTTATGATAATAAATAAAGAATACACATGAAAAACAAAAAAAAATTTACTTACTTGGGTCTTCTTTTCTTTGCCGTTGCGTGTTGATGATGCTTAACCCTACTTTTTTATACTAATGGTAGTGGTGCACTAAGTACTATTTTATTTGATTAAATAATGCACCATAGGATACAGAATATTGATGTGAGAAAAGCAGAGAATGTCCCATTACTATCAAACAAAAAAAAATTTACTTACTTGGGTCTTCTTTTCTTTGCTGTTGCGTGTTGATGATGCTTAACCCTACTTTTTTATACTAATGGTAGTGGTGCACTAAGTACTATTTTATTTGATTAAATAATGCACCATAGGATACAGAATATTGATGTGAGAAAAGCAGAGAATGTCCCATTACTATCACAATTTTTTGGTTTTCTAACCATGTGACAAGAACCATTAGGAATTCATCTAAACTTGTCAATGTGTTTCCCATGAGAATAAAGATTGAACTGTCATTTGATATATGAAAACCTTGGCTTTCTATTGGTCATAAATAATATAGTTTTGAACACCAGGAAAAACTATTGTCAGTTTCTGAAAGAGAGGATGTGACAGGTAGGCATGGCAGAGGGTTCTGGTTGTTTATTTCATGGCTCTGTAACCTAGTAAGATTGAAGGCTATAAAAATTATGCTTTTCCTTCTCACAATAGGGAAAATTCTAGATTTCTTTTTATATTGCCTTATAAAAGTAAGAACTTAAAACTTATATACTATTAAAATATGGATTATTAGCTACATTATTATACTATATTTATTGGTATATCATGAAAAGAAAGTAGTTTAATTCAATTTTGAATGAAACTCACTAAAACCTTGTGTCATGCATAGAAACAGATGGGCATAAGTTTCTTATCTAAATTAATAAGTTTCTATTTTTTAAATTTTATTTACTTTTGTTAAAAAAATATATAACAATAAATAAAAATGTACATATAAAACAAGAAATTTAGCACTAATATTAGGCATTGAGGATATGCGTCAGTAACCATAATTATTTTCTTAAGCTATAAATAGGTTAAAAAATTCCATTGCTGCTTGGAACAACAACTTTACTCAACACATACCAAGCTTTTCTTGTGAAATACTGACTTTACCCACCAAAACAAAATAAACAAGCATATTAGTCCTTTATATTACAATATGCTCTTTATGTTGGTAATAAACACATCCATCAGACAGGTATGTGTAAGTAATAATTGGTTACACAGATTTATTGATATCTTAGAGAGTCTAGAAAGTAGAAGGTTGAACTTTATATTTCTCCTTTTCACTTTGTGTAGTTCGTGCTTCTAGTTAGTTAGACACTATAGAAGCTGTATTGTTCAAGTTACAAAATATAAATGGGTGAATGTGACCAATGACAAAAGATTTTTTATAAATATTTCCTTCTGAAATTAAGACACTGAAATTTGGATAAATATTTAAAAGGTGAATTGTAAACTATATTTTGATGCAAAACTTATTGTCATACATTGATAATAAAGTTGTTTAATTAAATTTTGAATGCAATTCTGTAAATAGTCTATGATATGTGCACTACAAGATTGGTCCAGTTGACAGAACTTCTTTGCTTAGAAGTAACTTTTAGGAGTTTTGATCAAGTTCTTCATTTTAAGGTGTTGCTTTTAATTAAATTCAAAAGCCTTCAAGATTAAATATTGGTATAGCTATTAATTTTTTATTAAAAAAGTAGCATAAGCTCATATTTATTATTTATAGTACTATTTTTGAACAGGAGAGAGACATTTTAGCTAACTTTAAGACATAAAATGTAGAAATAATTAAAGTTCTATCCTGAAAAACAGAATTGACATTCTGGTCAAGTTGTTCTTTTTTAAGGGGTCATTTATAACTGGATTTAAAAATCTTCAGATGAGCTATTGGTACTACTTTAATTTTTTTATTCAAAACAGCATAAGTGTAGATTTATTATTAGTAGTGATTTGTTTTAAACAGTTTATAGACATTTTAGTTGAGTTTTAGAAATGAAATGTAAAACTTAGTTTTACATCTCAAAAACAAAACTATTTCACTGTGTTAGAACTCTTAATTTACTGTTTTATATCCATGATTGTATTTTTATTTAGACTTGGTCAACATAGGAATTTTGTTATTTTGTTTCCTAGTGAAAGATGTATTAAAAATTTATATATATTAAGACAACCCAACTTTCATCAAGTAAGTATACAAGTGTTTGTTTTCCATTAGCATTTTATTTCTTCTACTGCAAGTTCTACAAATTCTCTGAATGGTAAGCTTCACTTCAAAAATAATGCTAGTCACTTACTTCCTAGCTCCTTCTGTATTTCTTGTGCTTTGCTGAAACACAAATATAAAAATCACGAAAGTAAAGTAACAGACAAAAATGAATAAAATGCTCTCTGACTCAATAATTGATCCAACAACTAATTATAATGTAAGTGGAATTTTATACTCTTTGAATAATTTCATTAATAACTTCAAGAAACTTCCAGATATCGCATGTTCACCACATCAAATCAAAACTCCTTCTAGTGAATAATACAAATGTCCAAATTAAAATGTTAAAAACATAGCCTACAGTACTGCTTCCTTTCTGGATTGGAAAGTCCTTTTAACAGTCCTTTTATACAAAAAAAACAGTGGTACATAAACATTAAACTGAAAATATATCATCGATTTTTTTTTTATTCAAAATAATTACATTTCTGACACCAGTGTTGTAACAGTTTTTCTTGTTGGGTTGGCTATTTTGAATTATTCAGTGAAAAAAAATACATTGTCTAGTCCATTTAATAAAAAAGAAAGCATTTTCTTTCATGTACCATAAGTTTTAAAAGTTCACCTCACTTCACAAATAATGCTCATCACTTACTAATTAATACACTTGCTAACTCAACAATCAATTCAACAACTAAATCTACTTTAGTCTGTTTTATTTTCTGTTTTTTTTATCATTCAAATCATTTCCCAAATTCCAAAGGAAATTTCTGATGTCATGCACTCATTGTGTCATATCAGAACTCCCTCTAGTGAACAGTACCAATGTCTAAATTAAAACCAACTACAACAATAACAAATTAGTAATTCAAAAATTCAAAACACTTAAGTTAATGGTTAGCTGGTTGGTTATTGAAGAAAAACTAACTGTCATTAATCAGTTTAATACTTTATATGATTTCAAAGTTTTTTTTTGACACAATTATAGTTGATGAAAGTCCTAACAAATGGTTGTATTTGTTATAGAATTTAGCCAAAGAATTACAAGTTTTTTAAGCTGACTAGAAGGTTTGAAAAACTGAGACACAATTAATGTAAGTGTTAGACACAGAACTGGTATGATACTTTTGCAGAATTTCTCTTGGTGGTGTATGTGACCAAGCTGACATTCGAGGTCACAGAAGAACATACATAGGCTCCATGCCTGGACGAATCATACAAGGTCTGAAAACAGTAGGAACAAAAAATCCAGTTTTCTTACTAGATGAAATTGATAAAGTGGTAAGAAGATCTTGTTCATCACACCTTAATTATATATTTATTGCACTTTTTTTTGTTCATGAGAGAAATAAATTTCTAGTTGGTATATGTTAATAACACTATTTTTTCTTTGACTTGTTGAAGAACAATGTGTTAAGTCAAATCTAGGTGGATAAATGCTTTATAGAAATACGAGAACAGACTTCCTGATGAACATTGATTATAGTAGTATATTTATATTTACTATTTACAAATTGAAAGATAAATCTAATTCTAAAACAACAAAACTATACATGAAACAGTTACTTATTTCTCAATTTTACAATAAAACTAATTTTAAATGAACTACAATCAACCTTAAAAAATGGTTTAGTCTAAATTATAAATTGTTGCCAGTATTATTACATATATCAGGGTTTGTGATTTCTTTGTATGAATTTATATGTTCATAACGTTTATTACTGCATATGTTGGTACATCCACCCAATTATTTCATAGGAAGCACTTTATTTTCTCATTAGTGTTACTTGAAAGTAAGTTGAATACTTATGCTAAACTTAATTTTGAGTACAAAATGATTAATTTTTCTTATGTTAATAAGAAACATAAGATAAAGCATAATTGCATAGTCAAACATATATTACTGACTACCTGTTTGTAATGTTAAGAACCTTTTATAAACTGAATAACTGTTCAATATAACCAGTATCATTCAGCTCCAGTAAGAGTAGACCTGTGTATAAAGGCCATATAGTGCAGAACTTGCAACTCAGTACAGTCACAACAGATAGTCACTGCTTAGTTACATATAAGGATGTTATAAAACATTCAAAAGTGAGAATTAATCTGGGTAAAACATCCAGTCATATGAACTGGAAATACTGTAAATAAAATCTTTTCATTGAAGGTTATGGAAAATTGTTCAAAACTTGTGGAAGATCCTGGAAACTCGAAAAAATCCTTATTGTGTTTGTATAGTAACAGTTTGCCATATTTGAATGTTTTGTTGCTTGGCATGAGCTTTCAACTGTAGGCTTAACTTTAGGCCCTTAACATTTATGAGGGAAGCATGCATCCACTTTTCTGAGTTTTGCTTTTGTCAAATTTCATATATAATGTTATACAAGTCAGTTTTTTATCTGCTTGTTATTTGCTATTTAGTAATATCTGTTATACCATGAAGTTTTTTCTTATTGTGTAGTAGACATTTCAGTGTACATGGTGGTGAAATAAAATTATTAGTTGTGTAAGTTGAAACAATTCTGTCAGGGTATACTTTAACCATGATGAATGTGAAACAACATATTGCTTAACTAACTACCTATCTAATTAATGACTTATACATCTTTTAAACTTGTGTGATGGGTTAACTAAATAAATACAAATGTAATAATGGCCTACTCCTATTTTATTTTACCAGAAATGAAAGATATTTCAAAATAAAGTAGCAATACGATTTTTATTTATATTACTTTTGTATGAACAACAAGATGAAGTAGTTGCAAAGGCAAAATAATGTAAAAATTTGTATCATCTTTAATACTTCTTTCATTCACCTCAGTATACCATATCTTCGTTCCTGCTGCTACATAGCTGCCACTTTTGTTTTTAAATGGGTTCTTAAATAAGAAAGTTGAAAGATAAGTTTTATAATGACATCAAATTTCTTTGAAAATTTAAGTACAAGTAATAGACTAGGTACATAATGTAATATATGATAGACCATTGGCATTATGTGATAAAGGAGGAAGGCCTACAAATAATGATTAAAATTTTCATAAACTGAAGAATCTTTAAATGCTCTTACATTCATTTGTCAGTAATGTTTAATGCTAGAGTGACAATGTAATTTTAATACTATTTACCATGTTCATTTTTAGAGATAAAATGAACTAAATGCAAAATAAATAATGATGTATTTACTAATTTCTAAGAGAAGATGCGTTAGATTGCTGAGATTTCTAAAGAGAAACACTCAACACTTCTTATATTAATGGAGTATATTCAGCCTTATTACAATGAAATATTATAATTGTATAATGCAAGTACAGATCATGCAGTTTTTGCTAGTCTTTTAAGATCATTATGAAAAACGATTTTCTCCTCCACAGAAATCTGCTCATATATATATATATATATATATATATATAATGTTTCATAAAGTTTGGTTCTGTAATGTTATTCTGACACTATTTTATCAAAGAATTTCCTGGAAACTCCTGAAAAAACTTTCATTTGGAGGCTAGGGAAGCCTGTGATGTAGAAATGATTTGTGTGTATAATACACATATATATTTGTAGTCTGTGTGTAGTAACCTCAATGTAAGTATTCCTTTACTTATCAAAAGTTGTTTAATTTACCACATCTGCAATGAAAAGGCATCAGCTGTTAGTTGTTGGAAAAAAGTTTAAGATTATAAAGTTTTAAAAAGTTGAAAAAAATGCAAAAAGTTCAAACATTTATGAAGAGAAAAGTTTAAATATTAAAAGGCTATGAAAATAAATATATGCATTTGAACACATAATAATAATTATGGGACATCACCAAACTAAGAATGTACCAGAAAAATAAATTGTTTTGTAAGTCTGTGCTCTAGCAGTCAGTATATCATTCATGGTTAATTCACAAAGTTACTATTATTCAACACATGACTACCATATTTCAAAATATATCTAAATATTTTTACTGAAATGTATCACTATCAGATCTTTATGCTTACATGAACTCTTTAGCATCTTTTAGTGCTACAAAGAAATTGTAAAATAATTTGGAAGTAACATATCACAGGCTGCCATCACTGTTATCATATAGCTGCTTTTAATGGTCACAGTGACTTTGAGAAGATATTTTACCCACTGAGTATTGAGCATATGATAATGTTATTAATGGCTTGGCTTGAGATATTTTGCCCTACAAATAGAAATCACATTAGAACATGTGTTAAAACACTCAGAGTGATTCACAAGAAGTATAAGGGTCTTATGAAACGTGTTTTTTTCAAAAATATTTGGTGGGAATAAATCATAAGAAATGGTACATTAAAGACTGTATTTAGGGCAACACTATAATTGCTTTCTAAACATATACATACACGTGGATTTATTTTCTTTTTGAATTTGCAACAAATTTCATTATTTTGATGAAAATATTTTATTCTTCTGTACAAAGGCTACCGGTGTTTGTATATAGGCCAAGTTAGTAGTTCCTAGAAAGTGATCTTTACAAAAAGGCTTAATGTATAAATAAATGTCTTAAAATAAATAGTATCCTCTTGATTATTTAATAGTGGACAAAAACTTCAGAATAATGCAAAAAATCCATAAGGTTAACAAAAGAAGTTTGCAATGTTGCTAAACAAATCCATTCTTTTATGTTTGCTAAATTAATGTGCTCAATCTTTCATGTCATAAGAATGAAAGATTGTGTACTCTTTAAGGTTATATTGTGAGATCAAGCTGAGCTTTCTAAAAATGTTTAACTTACTACTCTATACAGCAAGTTTTAGTAGTTTTTTTTTTAATCTAGGAAAAAATAGAGAGAGAGAAAATGATTATTTGTCTGAAAATTTTAGATCCAGAATTTTAATTTTGGTCCTCACTATTATTGATTTGGATGAAAAGACCTAATTCTTATTTTAAGTCATATTTCTGACCAGTACCCTTTACATTTTAACTGTTTGTTACAGAATGCTGGTATTCATGGTGACCCAGCTGCTGCTCTTCTAGAAGTTTTGGATCCTGAACAGAACTGTTCTTTTACTGACCAGTATCCTTACATAATTATATATTTTATATAAGCTCATTCTAGGCACTCCCTTGAATATAATTAACTTTGAAAAAGATATGGAAAATTTTTTTTATTCCTGACAGCAATTAACTTGTTATAGCTTGGTGACTATATGTAAGTTAATAGTTGATTTGCTTAAATATTGATTTTATTTTACACTTTCAGCAGGAAACTCTTTGATAAGAGCATAAGATTAATTAAAAAAGTCAAAGTTTTTTACTCTATTTGGTTAGATGTTTTTAGCTACAGGATAGAACCTCATAGAACAGCTCTAAATTGTTTTTTTTTCTCTTAAATACAAAGTTTGAGCTCATTGCTCTGTCATGTCTTGACAATTCTGAGATCTAACTACAGTTTTGTACTCAGGAGGTTAATTTACTCTAATCCTGCCTAAAAGGATCACAATTTGAGGGTAGGCTGGTAGAGATCCTTATGAGTAATGAAATTGAATTGGCTATACATGCACCCCATGTTTGGTATTGCTGTTGAACAAAAAATATAGCTAATAAAATGAAAAAAAAGGTCTCGTACATTAATTTAGTCTAATTCTGCCTAAAAGAATTTCAAGTGCTGCCACTATTGAGGATTTCCTCTTATTAAAATACAAGTCATTTTTACAAGGAGTAAATGTAGTAGTTGTAACTTTTATTGATTAATCATTGAACATGTTTTTCCCTACAATAGGGATGAAAAAGAGCCATTAGTTCAGTTTAATCATGAACAACTCATGACTTTTGCAACAGATTTATGTATATCTCATGACCTTGTTACCACGTAACCAGGAAGCTATATATGTATTGTAACTCTGAAAGTATGTAATGTAGCTTCACAAAATGTGGTGAGCTTTCAGTAAACATTACAAATCTTTTGTAGGTAAGACTCAAGAAATTTTAATAATTAATGTTTACTAAACATTTGGCCGTAAATTTATGAAGTTGGAGAGTTGACTGTTCCAAGTGCAAAGTGATTTTCATGTTAAGATTAATAATACCTTCCTTCATCTGAAATTTTCAAATTTCATTTGTGTAATCTTTGAAACCTCCTAAATAGATATGAAACATTTTTTTTCCAGGAAAACTTTATATTTTATGTGTTATTTTCTCTACCCTAACTCTATACAAGGTTGGTCAATATAACTGACCTCGTAACCACCAAACAAAAATCTAACTTGCCCTTTTTCCTTTCTAGAATGACTCAAGTTTTAACAGGAAACCACAATTTTTTATCCTAAGTAGCTTAAAGCTTATAAAAATATTCATTTATGTATACTTAATTTTAGTGTTTTATTGACCTTTAAGCTGTGTCCAAATAATAATCCCACCATGCAAGTTGTAAATTACTTGGAGAATGTACAGCTCATGTTACCATATCAAATTATGTAAAGTACAAGCTGCTCACAAGTATGCCTCATTAAGAATTATTATTATTATTTTTCATTATCTTATCTAATCTAATATTATGTAATCTAATAGGGGCTAATTTTTACATTTTACTTATTTTAAAATAATAACCAAATACATATGAAAAACAAGAAATATAGTGCTTACCTTTGTATTTTTTTCGCTGTCAACTGTCAATGAAACTTAAGTCTATTGTACTACTACTACTACTACTACACTAAATAATTTATTTATTCAACTAATGCACCTAAGAACACAAAATAATAACATGCAAAAAACAAACAACCTATAACTATCATAATTATTCTGGCTTTCAAACTATGCAGTAAGAGCTTTTAACCCTTTTGCAACAGGCCCCTGCAATGTGCAAAGGGCCGTACATGTATTTCACTTGTGCATCAATGCATATTGTAACTATGAAATTTCTTAATGTATTCTCACAAAAACTAATAAAATTTTGTTAAAGATTATAAATATCTTGTACACAAAGAGTGACATTATTTTCATCAGTTGTTTTTACTAGAAATATGTTATTTAAACGTAATTATTTGCACTCAAACTCTTAATAGTTCAAGAGCAAGGTGATTTTCATTTAAGTATAAATAATTTTTTCATCATTTTATAGTTTCACATATCATTTGGATAACCTATATCAAAAGTTTTTAAGGGAAATTTTATATTTTTTCCTTTTCTATATCATATCACTAACTGTACATATCATCATCAACATACAGTGCAATGAAATGTTTAAAGTTAAGAAATAGAAAAAAAATGTACGTACCTCTTAATTTAACTGTCTCTCTAACTATAACCTACTCAGCTAAGAAAAAACCTGTAAGTGCTATCAGAAATCAAGCAGCCAACAATACTACAGGAAGCTACAGGTACCAGATGATGACAACTGTGTGCCAATCTCAAAATAATCATTGTTGGCTTATAGTGTAAAGTGAGCTCTTTCTAATGGCTATATAAACATGTATATAGCAACTACATGTATGTTATAAAGCTCAAACAAAATAGAAGGTTGGCATGACACCTGTCAGGGGTTGACAAAATTTCTTACTTGTTTCTACTCCGTTCAACTAAAAGACTTTGAAACTTACATGTCAATAGGGCAACTTAATGTATTTAATTGTCTAGACATACATCTACAGGACTGGCATTACATGAGTCAAGACAGAAGTGTGAAAGATGATATTTTTCTTAGCTCGTGGGTCACGTGACACAAAATTGAAGTTTAGGTATTTTTAAAGTTTTTTTTTGAATAAAGGAATTAAAACTTAGTTAACATGAAGCTTTGAATCATAACATACATTATAATGTTAATTTCATTCACATAGATTGATAGTAAAGAAGCTTGATTAAAGTTTGAATGTAGCTCAGTGACTTGTGCAGAAAAAAATTTAATAGGGTTAAAAAATTCAGCTAAGCTTGTTGCAATTTCTGTGAGTACAAATAATTTGAAAGTGAATGATGAAACACACAACATTCTGTACAGAAAACAACGTAATGTAATATATCATTTGACAGGTTAAATCTTTGGCTTTCTGTTGGTATAAATAATATAGTATAAAATTTCAGAGAGAACTATTGATAATTTGTGAAAGAGAGAATGTGACAGGTGGGTGTGGCAAGTGGGTCTGATTATCTAGTTTATGGCTCTGTAACCAAATAAGATTAAAAGCTATAAAAATTATGCTTTTCTTGAATAATATCTATGTTATAATGAGTAATGGAGGAGTGTTGAATAAATTAGAGAAGAGGGAAGACTTGTGATGGGCAGGCGTTTAGGCTAGTCGTTGAAACTTTGACTTTTACCACCAGTCACATTTATTTAAATGAGGATACAGTCGCTAGTTGAGCACAAACGTCAGTAACTGAAAGAGTTTACAGCTAGAATAAAGAATGACTTGGAGATGGAGATTACACAAAACATCAGTCTTTAATAAAACTTTCTTAAGAGGAAATTACAAAACTTACATTAGTTGTTGTCTTAACTCAATTAATTTCTCAGCAATTTCCGATAGTTCCTTTATTATTCTTATGTATTACAAGAGGTATACTTGGACCTAGTCAGGTTACTATCTATATTATACATTTAGTTTATTAGTTACATTGATCGACTGGGAGAAATAGCATTTGTAACTTTCATCAAAGTTGGAGTAGCGAGCTGGCTTCTTTGAATATTGGATACCTTCAGCATCTTGAACTTGGTACTTACTTTCTGTCCCGGAGAACTGAACTATGAACAACCGCTCAACTGAACTGAACCTTCGTCATGAGGAGAACTGATTTTTAGCTCCCAACATGAATTTTTAAATGATGTTTGCTCAGTATCCTTACAAGTTTCCAAGTAGTGTGCATAGCTACCCACAAGTAGTTCTCACACTTCATTGGTTCATTTCTGCAACTCATCCTACTTCCCACAAACAAAATCCGAAACTCTCAAGTAATTGGTTGCCTGTTGGGAGCAGTGAATCAGTGGCTTTCTAATTGGATGATTACACCGCAATCCATAATGGATACTGCCTCAAGAGTTCAGACCATGGTAGTTAACCCCAACTTTTTCATAGCTTCCACTGTACTAAGAGGTTAGCATCATCAGTTCATCATTGTCAAACTCATGGTTTACTTATACTGGTCTTTTTCTTTCTACTAAGCATTGCTATGATGGCTATGAGCATCAATTTTTCTCTATAGCTCTTTTGTTTTTCTCTAACTAGTTGGTTAACTGTACTTTGCCTATTTTAAGCTAGAATTAGGTGATTTTTCATATGCCATCTTCCTTGCATGGGCATGAATACCAAAATCTTTCTTTACTGTTTATCTCAATTTTTATTTAATTATCAGAGCAGTTGTTTGAAATGTCTACTATTCCCAATTGCTTCATACTTAGCAAACGTCACAATTCTCATACTAGGGCAGATTGAGGATTTTTAAAGATATTTCCTGAAAAATTAAGAACCTAAAACTTGTAATATTAAAATTTGATTTATTAACTACGTTTTGATACCAAGTTTATTTGTATATGTTGATAATAAAGTAGTTTAATTAAATTTGGAATATAACTCGGTAAAAGTTTGTGATATGCACACTTTGACACATTCGACATGAAGGGTTATTGGATGTACTTCATAATGTGATACTCTCATTTCAAAATTGAGAAAATAGAAGGAAAAACGTGGAAAATAATTAATGCTACAAAACTGTGTTAATAATACTTGTGTGTTTTGAAAATATTAATTACAAAACCAATTTCTAAATATTCCTGCAAATATATATATGTATATTTTATATGACCAGTTGCAAAATATTGTTTTGATTGAATTTTTTCTGCTCTTTTACACAGCTTAAGTTCTTGTTTAACACTAAACTATCTCCTCTTTTACATATAAAAAATAGGATGAAAGTCAAAACTTCTATGTATATATATAGAAAATATATATAGTTTCATTAAATTTTAGTTTATTAAAGTTTTATGATTATTGTGAAACTATTGCATTCTCACATGGGTGTGTTTAAAGGATTTCATTTTTGATTTTCTAATATTTTTTATTATGCCAACATTGGTAGTAAGTTGCTGTTCTTGTTATTCAGTCATTAGTTACATCTTTCTTTATTCTGTGCAAAGTTACCCACAGCTTTTCATAAAAGTATTTATGGGTAATCTATTTCAGTTTCAAAAGAACTGTATCATCACAGATAGAGAACTTTATTTGTAATATAATGTAGATTTTTGATAATTTTGAAGTTATTTGCTAACCGTATTTCACAAGTAAAGAAGCATCAAAAACTTCATGCTTCATTAACAAGGGAATATCTGGATTGTTTTACAGATATTATTTGAATTTAAAAATCACTTTTTTGTATTTTAAATACTTACTTAATGTTTGAGGCAGTATTCCTATTTGTTTTAACTATACTGAATATTTGATTTGGTTTATAATAATTTTAAATTCCTTACAAAAACAATACAATTGTTTGTGAACAAACTCAGAAGTCCATCTAAGAATTATATAAAGAACTGTATAATAATTCAAACATTACTTTTGGGTGGCATTCCTCTGTATTTGACTTGTAAAATATAAATGAATATTACTTACCTATTCAGTTTGCATTAATGCCCTGTAGTAACAAGTTTTATACAAAGTATATATATAGATTCTTTACATCTTGAAGGTGTTTAAATGTCATTGAAAATATTGTATACTAATCAAAATGCTGGACTTCAGCTGAATAGCAATAACTGTTATTTTTCAGTCAGTTAAGGGTCAAGAAGAGCCTTGTAGTCAGTGTGCTGGGCTGTGTATCCAAGGGTCCATTGTTCACATTCTGTTACTGCATTATAAGAGTGATAGTTTAATCCCACAATTGGCAGATGGTGCTGTTGAGTAGCTGCAATCCTTCTAATCTATCAGTTCAAAATTAGGGACAGCTAGCACAGATATCCAAAGAATCAGTCAGTAACAAGTGTATTTGTTTTTTTCAAGCCATTTGGTCTAACAAATTTTGCATTTCGTAATATATCTCAACTCTATTCTTTGTCAATAGATTATTACGTATAACAAAATATAACTTTTACGAAATGGCATATGATGTTTTAAGTGTGTTATTGGATGCCTGAGATAAAGATATACAGAAATATAAGCCAAAATTAGTTTCTAAAATCTGTGTTATGAACAAGCATTTTCAGCTATTGTGGCACCCCTTGAGGTGAATTCCTGTATGTGGTGAGGGGACCTCCCAGGGAAGGTTCTGTATTTTCAGTTTACCTTCTCTGGGATCTGAACATCCACCCACGTGTTTTCTGTGCTTGATGATCAATGAAGGGGAGAAGAGGATCCTGGTGATTGAGTGGTGTCTGGGGCACTGCAACATACCCATTTGGCCTTGAATTCCTGTAGAAGGGTGGCCTTAGGGTCCCCCCCCCCAGAGTCAGTCAGCTGGTCCTGTTGGGCTAGGGTCAACTGAGTACCAGTGTTGGGCATTCTCATCGGGTGTTGTGGACATTGTGTCTGATGCTAGTGTTTGGGTATAGTGCTCTTGAAACCATGGCATTGCTGTATTGTCTATGTTTGGCATTGTAGTGCATCCCCTCGTAGGACCCCATGGTGGGTGGATTCAGTGTGCACTGAATCTTTCTCCTTTCATTATGGATCCCTCAAATCCTCAAAAAAAATAAAATAGTAAAAACTCACCTTATTGGTAAACGATCATGACTTGAAAATTCTGATCACTGATTTTCAACTCATCTTGCTCCTGTACCTTGTTTTTTGATTTTTGCATTCCTTGTCAGAAAAACCTTTAGGACAAATGTCTCCCATTTTTATTCAGAATTGATTAGAGGGGCTTGCTGGCTCTCCAAAGTCAATCAAGAAGCTACGTTCTGGAGACATTTTGGTGGAAACATCTACACCAAAATACAGTGAACTCCTCTTGAAATCGAAGGCCAATGGGGATATACCCATTGAGGTTACTCCCCATGCTACTTTGAATTCCTTATGAGGAGTTATTGTTGAGAGGGATTTGAAGAACATTGCTGGGTCAGAAATCCTTGCTGGTTTCTCCAGCCAAGGAGTTTCTGCAGTGCACGTATCTCCACTTGTAAATAAGGAATTATGCTGCCTACCACTGTTCTTATTTTGACGTTTATATTGCCACCTACACATGCCACTGTCAAGGCAGGTTATCTGAACTGTAAGGTACGGCCATATATTCCCAACCCTCTCAGATGTTTCGAGTGTCAGTGGTTCAGTCATTTGAAGGCATCTTGTCATGGTTCTGTGACGTGTGCTCATTGTGGTGGCAAAGAACATGATGTATATGAGTGCGAACTGGACCCTCACTGTGTTAATTGTAGTGGTTCCCACCCCTCTTACTATAGATTTTGACCTAAGTGGGTGGAGGAGAAAGAGGTACAGTGTTTAAAAACTGTGAACAATGTTTCTTACCCAAAAGATCAAAAGTTATTGTCCCCTACTCCATCTTGGACATATGCTGCTGCACTACGCTCCGCTGCTACAGTGGGAGTACAGATGGATCTTTCCATGCCTCCATCAGAATCTTTTTCACAATATGTGAAGAGTCTTTTGCCCTCAATGGATAATTGTGTTGACAAGTGAATGTCTACTTCTATTTATGTCCCCACCATTCCTTCCAGTAACTGCTTGGGTCCACTTCCTTTGGCCCAGGCTTCCATTGTCTGCTCATGTCCACCTTCTTTGATTCCTAGATGCAGAACGATTATTCAACCACACCCTTAGCCACTGGAATCTGAGTCTAATGACAGAGATCTGCCCACTCAACTAAGGGAGGATCCATGAAAGTCAACAGACCTCTTTCTAGTAAAGAAAAACAGTGTGATCATAAATAGAAGGGTTCTCCTCGACCTAAGTAAAAATGGTCACTTTGATACAGTGGAATTGTTTATGTTTTTATTCTAATCTGGATGACATTAAGGTCTTGATTGATTCCTATCATCCCATGTATCTTTCCGTACAGGAAACATTCCTGAAACCTGCTGATACAGTCACCTTTCAGTAGTTTTCTTTATACCGGAATGATAGGTTGTGTGATGGATGAGTGAATGGAGGGGTGACACTGGTAGTCGACCAACACTTGCCTACCTTGTCAGTGTCACTCGATACACCCTTTGAGGCCACAGCCATCTGTGTTTCCTTGGGTTGTACCATCACTGTTTGTTCTCTCTACCTGTTTCCTGGAGAGACTTATGATCGATTAGACCTTGATGCTCTCAATAAATAGTTGCCATCTCCCTTTTTAATCCTGAGAGACTTTAATGGACACAATCCCCTCTGTAGTGGTACTGATATTGATGTGAGGGGTCATTCCGTTGAGTGTATGCTCTTGGGTCACAACCTTTCTCTCTTCAATACTGGTTCTTATACTTATTTTCATGCATCTAGTCAGTCTTTTACTGCCATTAATCTAGCTATCTGCACTCCTTCACTTGGGAAGGATCCAAAGATTCCTTCTAATTATCGTCCAATTGCTTTGACCATCTGTCTCTGTAAGGTCTTAGAGAGGGTGTTAATGCTTGTCTTGTTTGGTTCCTTGATTCAAACAACCTCTTGTTGCCTACCCAGTGTGGGTTCTGTCAACAGCTCCCCACCATGTACCACCTGATTTGACTTGAAATCTTGATCAGGGAAGCCTTTCTCTAGAGGGAACATCTTGTTTCGGGTTTCTTCTATGTGGAGAAGGCTCATGATACAACATGGAGGTATGGCATTTTGCGGGACCTCCACTCATGGGTGGCATGACCATCTACACATTTTTATTCAGAACTTTTTACTTGACAGGGGATTTCGAGTCCATGTTGATTCAACACTTTCCAGTTATTTGATACAGTAACTTGAAGTACCTCAGGGCTGTGTCTTGAGTGCCACACTTTTCAGTATCAAGATCAATACTATCACTACACAACTTCTTCCTACTGTTGCTAATGGACTTTATGTCTACAACTTCCACATCTCATGTAGGTCGTCGAATATGAGATTTATTGAGTGGCAGCTTCAGAGTGCCATCAATCACTTGTTAAAGTGGACCACAGCAAACGGTTTTACCTTTTCTTTTTCCAAAATCGTTTGCATGCATTTTTGCCACCAACAGGGTCTACACTCCGATCCCAAGATCCATCTCGGTGATGTTGTTCTTCCCATGGTCCCTGAGGCAATGTTCTTGGGTCTTATCTTTGACCGTAAGCTTACTTTCATTCCTCACATAAAGCAGCTATGTGTCAAATGTACAAGGGCACTGAACATCCTCCATGTCCTCTCTTCCACCTCTTGGGGAGCTGATCGATGTTCTATGCTCAAGATCTATCGTGCCTTAATTTGAACAAAACTGGACTATGGGTCTCTGGTCTATGGTTCTGCCAGGATCTCAGCCTTGAAGATGCTGGACCTCATTCACCAACTGGGGCCTTCGGCTCTGCACAGGTGCTTTCCGAGCTTCTCCAGTTCAGAGTTTGTACACTGAGTCCCAAGATCTCCTCTTCATCTCTGCCATTTGCAACTTTCTCTACAGTATGCTACCAAGCTTTGATCCTTATCACAGCATCCCACCTGAGATTGCATCTTTCTTCCTAGGTGGGCTTTGCTCTTTCAGAACAAATGGTGTGCAATTCCTACCTTTGTATCCAGGCGCAACTGGCTGAATTGGGTCTGGCATTGGATAACGTTCCTCACCCCAATGATCATTCCACCATGGCTTATTACCATCCCAGAATGTGACCTTTCCTTGAGTCATCTGAGAAAGGTGAATACTCCCAATTTGAAGTACTGTCTTCTCTTTGCTGAACATCTTTCGAACCATTTTTCTAATCTCGTTTATACAGATGGTTCAAAATCAGGTGACTCTGTGGGCTCTGTAATGGTTTGTTGTGGCTTGGTGGATGCTCACAGGATCTCCTCTACAGTTTCTGTGTTCTCTGCCAAATTGTATGCCATTTTTGTTACCCTGGATCATGTAGAAACTGTGCAGTATAGTGATTGTACTATTTACACTGACTCTCTTAGCTCTCTACTGACTTTGGAATTGCTTAACCTGGCCATGTCAGTATTCGCGGGAAGGACATCGCTGACACTGTAGCTATGTCCCTCTGCTCTGGTACCAGACACTGCCTTGCCTGTTCCATATATGGACTACAGTCCTGTATTCAAGGAGCGGCTTTGCGCCAGTTGGCAATCGACTTGGGGTGAGCAACATCATAGCAAGCTTTTCCAGATCAAACCTTCTGTTACTCTTTGGCCTTCTTGTTTTTGTAAGAATCGTAAGGAGGAAGTTGTCCTGGCTAGGCTATGCATTGATCATTTTCTTTTATCTGGTAATGACTCACCAATATATAGCCTTTGTGACACTCAAGTCACAATAGCCCACATTTTACTGTTGTGCTGTCATTACAACCTTGAGCAGTGGCACCATTTTTGATATATTAATTTAAACAATGTGTGTAAGTAACAAATGGTGAAGTGTTTTTTATTTCTGGATATAGGATGATATTATAGTTGTTATTATTCAAATTATTCAAACAAATTAAGCAATCAAAGTATCTGTAAATTAAAGTAAATAACTCTGAATTTAAGGCATTTTATGTGAATAAATTTTCATAACAAGATGTAACTTAGTACCATTAGGAGAATTGTTGGTACTCCTAGGGTACACTTTACATTTCTCACATTGCAGTTTTTACATTATTTATTTTATTTACATTATTCTGCTTTTTTGGCTTCTTCTGTTTTTGTCAAACTTTTATAAAAATTTGTTCTATTACTAACATTTTATTTCAAATGCTATCTCGTAAGGTCACTTCACATCCCATGTAGGTCAAAAGCAGTAGGATAGTTGAGTAAAGTAACATGGGGGCCCTCAGTGGCAAAATGGTAAGTCTGAAGACTTATAATGATAAAAACTGGGTTTCAAAAGCTGTTGCAGGAACAGCACAGATAGCATCTGTGTAGCTTTGTGTTTAACACCAAACAAACAAGAGAAAGCACTAAAGGGTTTCAAAGTCAAAGATAAATCTATTCCTTATTTCTGTTGTTTTTAATGTTTGGTTGGTGGTGATAAAATCTGATGTTTGATCACAAATCTCATAATCAGAATTGAAATTATTTCATTTGGTAGACTATACTTGTTTAAAACTTGTATAAACCCCTATTAAAAGAATAAACTAAAGGAAGCAGAGAGAATTTAAAGGATTCTATTTCAGTAGTAAAATTAGTATGATGTGAATGATGGCATAAGACTTTTTAACTTTTTTTTAACTCTAAGGGCATTATGATGTAAGAAAACCATAGCATGAGTGAAGAGGTGGTTTAACAAATGCTTGAATTTAAGGAAAACTATAGAAGAACTTATATTGTTGTAGGCTCATAAGATGGGAGATAAATATATTCAATAATTATAGACTAAGGTTTTCTTCCCCATTATTTTTATTTTAGTCTTTAAACTTGGTTATGCTTTACAACAAACAAGGTTTATGTGCTATTAGAATAAAACTGGTAAAACGTCAGTTTTGGAGTAGTATATATTCTTAATTCAGTATTGTAAACGTTTGACAACAAACTTTAACACAAAATTATATTCAGTAAGGTCAAGAGTAAAGTCATTTGTGTAATGAACAAAGAGATAAACTCAGAGTTCATGTGACTTAAGGCTGCTTTTGTAGCTTCTTCTGTTTTTGGCATACTTTTATAAAAGTATGTTCATATTCATATGAGTTAAGGAATTTTTTTTCCTGAATAAGTGATTTTTTTCCCTTTTATTTCTAATTAATTAGACAGGAAAAAATTAATGTTGCTGTTGTTTGTTTTTATCTTTACACTTACCTCCAGCTATTTGAATGTACCCTTTGATTTGTCTCAAGTGTTGTTTATTGCTACAGCAAACACTGTGACCACAATACCTCCTGCTCTGCTCGATCGAATGGAGGTAAGAGTAATAAATGTTTAATTTTTTTTTTTTTCAGTGTGCAATTTTTGGTAATCAAATGTGTCTAATTATTTTTGAATTTATGATGTAACTTACAGTTAGTTGTGATATGTTTATTTTCTGTAATTTCCATTGTAATATAAGTTTTGTTCTGTTGATAAATTTCTTAGGAAAAGATTTTCTTTACAAAATGTTTTATTTTGAAATATTGAAAGCAGCTTTTTTCATTACAAAAAATAATAAAAGCCCTTACAAAATAGAAGCCTCACTATTCCAGTAGGTAAAAAAAACAATTTTTTTGTGAATTTTCTGTCATTTCCAATGTGAAGTTTAAAGTTCATTCCTCAAAACTCACAAATTTAAACCAATATAAATGTGTTTGATTTGCAGGTTATACCAGTACCAGGCTATACATATGATGAAAAGCAACATATTGCCAGGAACCATCTTCTTCCTAAGCAATTGAAAGAACATGGATTGTCTGATAAAATGTTGATTATTCAAGATGAAGCCATCAAAACCATAAGTAAGTGTTGTTTTACATTTACTTTTACAAAGTTTATTTAGCTGTAAGTGCATGAACGAGTTTTAAAAAAAAGTGTTTATATTTCTTGTATGTTTTTAAGGTTTTCCTACTATCTAAAATATGTACAATTTTCAGAAAACATTTTCCATTTCTTGTCACTTCACCTAGTTCTTATTAGGTACCACAAAATTTGTTTTCAAATACATGGGTGAATTTTTATAGTCATAAATAAACTTTGTATTCCTTTGCTTTCGTGAATTTCTTTATATCACATATCTCTTTTTTTCTTTTTAACCAAACTGTGGATTGTTATTGATCTTTGATATACAAATCATTTTGTTTTTCAGTACATGCTGGATTAAGGTAATGAGAGCTTTAAGTATTATAAAAGGCTTTCATAATTACAGTTTCTAACATACTAAGTTTTGTAGATTAGATATGTGGTGTTTATATAATAGCATTTTTTAATTATACTGATGCACATATATATTAAAAACTTCATATAAAAATATTTTGTTGCTTTTCTAGTTCTGAAATATACTAGAGAAGCTGGTGTGCGAAGTTTAGAAAGAAAACTAGGTGCTGTTTGTCGAGCAGTGGCTGTGAAAGTTGTAGAGTGTGGAAAAGAAGCACTTTCTGTACCAGAATATGAAAAGCCAGGAGTTAAACCAGAGAGCATATCTAACCCTGATCTGGCATCCATGATTGATCTACCTCCAGATCTTCCTGTTGTGGTGGATGAAACAGCTGTTGAAGATATTCTTGGTGTAAGATATATATGTATATAATGAAATAAATAGCTTCAATACTATTGTTTACATTAATTGTTAATAGGCAATTAAAATAAGTATTAAAAAGAATCCATTGTCAATCCTAATTGTCACCTTAAAGTTATAACAGATAATGCCTGTGGTAATAGCTCCCATATGCATTGGGGATGTTCCATCTACCAGACAAAATCCAAATGCTGTTGTAAAACTATCCAGCAAGCAGCATAGAAAATCCATTAAGGGTATGGAGTTAAGTACTTACACACACAACATCTGAACTTCTGCCTTTCACTGTCTGCAGCTAGTTGTGGGAAGGCAGTTACCCTGAAAAGTTCTTATAATTCCTAAAGTAGAAATGAAATCACCCTAACATTTCTACAATATACAACTCCCAACCTCCACCCTTACAAAAGAAATACAGTAAAATAAAAAAGATCTGAAATAAAATGATCTTAAATACAGCTTCATATATATTTCTTATGTAGTTCATATTCCCAACCTCCTCTTTTTCTTTTAAAAATTTATTCAAGTATAACACAGGAAAGCTGAGACAAGCCCAGCTACTAGAATTAGTCTTTCTGTTTCAGTATACTGAATAGAATTATAATTTTAAACTTAGCTACTTAATAGTAGCTAACAACCTCTAGTGACAAAAAAACGTATTTTCTGTATCAAAAGTTTATTTTTAAAATATTTTCATATTTGTTATAAAACAGAAACAGTGTAAAAAACTATCTTAATTGCAAGTATTTGTAGCCATTATTTTCTAGTTTATTTATGACTCGTATAACATTATCCATAAAAGCATTATCATTATTAGAAACTATTAAAAATCTTTTTAGCAGAGATATAATGATGCATTTTAACATCATACGTGAAATTTCACTATTGGAGTGGGTAGACCGATAATTAGAAAATTAAATTCCCTTCTCTTATCAAAAATAGTCTGCTTTGCTTTCTACTAAATTAATGTCCAAGTCTGGTAGTTGGGATATCCCTAACACATTTGGGAGCTATTACCACAGGCATTATCCGTTATGACTTTAGGATTGGCAATGATTCCTTACTGAAATCTTCTTAATGCTTATTTTATATATATACACACACATAAAATTAAAAGGAGTACGATGCTAAAGTAATTGCACAGTAAATAATCTATTAATAACAGGGACCAGCCTATCTATATTGCACAAGTGCCATTTTAAATTATTTACTGGTGTAAAATTTTGAAGAAAATGTTATTGAGAATCTTACTGGATATGATTGGAATGTTACATCTTACTTATGTACTTCAATCTTACTTCTGGTGTTATGTAGTATGAGGTAACATCTTAGGATAAGTAATTACAAAAGTACAGTGGATGCAACTGGAGTATTTCACGTTGGTGTATTATAGTTCTTTCACTTTTGGTGTTATGTAGTACAAATTAATATGTCAGGAGAAGTAATTACATAAAAATGCTGGATGTAATTGGAATTATTGCATGTTAAAGTATGTCAGTATACTCAGATCTGGTGTTATGTAGTACAGGTATTACATATCAAGATAATTACATATGTATGCTGGATGCATTTGGAGTGTTACAAGTAATTAATGTGTTTCAGTATTCTTACTTTTGGTGTTATATAGTATTGGTATTATATGTCAAGATAAATAATTACTTAAGTATGCTGGATGTGTTTGAAATATTGTACATTAATGTATTTCAATATTCTCACTTGTTGTATTATGTAGTTTGAGGTGACACATCAATATGAATAATTACAAAAGAACATTTCTTTCTGAAGTTAACCATTTTCCTACAAGAGAGAGGGGTTAGTGACTAACAATATCTGAATATGCTTTGGTAGATATCAGTTATTGTATCTATAATTTATGCTCATAAACTCAAAATGTGCTCATGAATTTATTGAATATTCTGAGTCCTAAAGCAAAAGTATTTTTTTTACCTAATAATTCATCACAATACAGTAGGGAAGTTTTGAAATATGATGTCTACAATTGAAAGTTTTTTCCATTTATATTTTATTTATTTGACAAATCATATTCCATTTAACAAGTTCAGATACTAAATCAGTAAATCATCAAGAATTATTTTGAACTATCCTAAGAATTGTCATACAAAAACCAGCATAGTCTTACTTTTAGATACTATGTATAAGTACTTATTTGATATAAAAAAAGGCAAAACATTTCTGAAAGAAGGAAACAGTTCATCAAAAGAAATTGTCTGTTGCGGGTATATTAGCGTATTATACATTATGAATTCTTAGTTTTTTAAATTTACTCTTTGGTATCTATATCCCTGGGCAACATGTTTAACCCTACTAAGAGCCATTATCTGTAACTTCTCATACCACTTAATATATCTATATTCAGTACTCAGCATTGTTGTATATATCAGTGGCCAATGCCTTTTACCATGTGTGGTACATTTAATCACTGTTCTGTAAGTTCATGCTGTCTTTGTGATGCATTAGCATTGCTAGTCACCATAAGCTGTATCAACCAGATATAAATTTCATCACTACTAGAAATTATAATTCATATAACCAGAGGAATTAGCAAAAATTTTGAATAACTGTTAGTCAACTCTCTTAATGGTGTCACGACCATCCTCTGTTTGTTATTTATGAAAGCTCAAGATATCACACTAGTACTATGTAATGTATTCATATTAGTAGCAAGTTCCATTGTATGTGTTATTAATCACCTATATACCTAATATATGTATATTTTCACTGTGAGGTTACATTTTGCTTGATACTGTAATGTGTCATTTTGTCTTATCTTTATAATTATTATTATTCCACAAAAGAAAAATGTTTGATTAAATTTTTAATTGATATTTTATAGTTGTTGAATATCAGCCCAATTGTATATGTATATTTATTATAAGCAGAGCTCGAACTAGTTAGGACCTGAGAGCCAATGGCCCCCAAAATGCCAGTGGGCCCATAAAAAGTGTCTGCTAGGTAGCCCCTTAATATTAAAGAGCCATCAACAGTTTGACTCCACATAAGTTGATCTAAGCATTTCTTAATCAAGCAGAACTTAAAACGAACCATGAATGGACAAGTTTTCCAAGTTTACAAACACTCATCAGTCATGTACAATCCACAAATGTCATCATTATGAGTGCCTGTATGTTCAAAGTAAATGCACTTTCATTAATCAGAATACCATCACTTTGTCCAGTATTCAAACTTTTTGTATCAAAGTAATGGAATTGATATATGAAATATATAGTGATTATTTGAACTTTTATAAAGGTGACTACTGTTTTCAATCAGAATACTACTTTTTTAACTTTTTATATATGACACCAAGCCTGCATAAAGCTCACACATTGGAAAGATCTACATAAAAGTTCTTTTTTTTGTCAACACTTTCCAAAACAGGCAAGTGCAAACTGCAAACTTTTAAGTTGTTTGGAGAATACCTTATTACATGCACATTGTTTTAAATTTTAGGGCAAATACTTTTGAATCCAATTTTGCAGACTACACTAACCAAAAAAAAAACCATTACTGTTTTACAGAGCATGTCGCGTTCAGAAATTACCAATAACTATAGCTCACAATCAGCCCAATTCCAATTATGTACAGTAAAGTTGATGATGTCGCTGTGTAGTATTGTTGACAGTTCAACCTTAAAAATTGTAACAACTACAGAGAATGTACTTTGAAGCTTCATTAAATGTGAAATGGTTGAAGTTATGAATATATGTGCCATGGAAAAGAGAACAAAAATCAAGTCAATCTATTTTCTGTCTTTTTTTTTTCTTTTTTTGAATGAGTGAAGCATAAATGGGGACTTACCTTGTAGCTAATATGTGATCGATACATAACATTATGTGATCATTGTGAGAGACAAACAAATTGTTGAGGTTCATTGCTTAAATTAATCATTCACTTCAGACATAAGTTCGAAGACTTTTGCTATCACTCTACACATTTTGAACTGAGCCACTTTCTAAAACAAACGAAGTATTACAACCAAAGGTCAAATTAAAGGTCATTTACAGCTTTTAAAAGTTTTCATTTGTAAAGAGAGAAATCTTCAAACTGATTGCCAAAGATTTTTTTTTAGATTGGCCTTATTAAAAAAATGCTCCTAATTGTATATTTATTGTGTACATAATGATCAACTTTCCAACCTTAAAGAAAAATAAATGAAAACTTTAAATTCATTATGATAAAGAAGATTCACATTCAGATGGTGGAATTATTTTATAATTTATCATCTCCTGGCTCGACACACATGCTTTCATCGATTATGTTTCAAATCTTAGCACTTAACACCATCACTTTGACATATGCATAAAATCACGAAATATTAGGTTTTACTGTAGATATAGACGTCTACACTCCACAGTTAGTTGCAAGTGCAACAGGTAATCGGTCACAACAATTTTCCAGCTTCTTGTTTTCAACCATTTTCTTCCTAATATAAAAAACAAAATATTTATTTTTCTTATTTGAAGCAATCCAAACTATCAGCAGTCATGTTTGTTGAGTTACAACTAACTTTAAGATAACTTCTTGGAACTGTGCATATCAAGATGCACAGTATTGTGTTGTGTGGCCAAAACAACTTGTAGGACTCGCTGTGTGTTATTAACAGGAGTGATAGTTTAGCGGTGTTCCACTTTTGGACTGTGGTAATGCCAACTATCACATATTTTCAGTTAATATGTTCTTCTGGACCTTTACTTCATATAACAAATTTAAAGCCAATCCATTAAGAAAACACCAGATATAAAATTTCCAATTTTGATTGACTTTCTTCCTATTTTTTTCTTTGCCCTGAAGGTACAGAAAATATACTTAACTTTTATGTATTTTTTTGAAATTTAGTACACTGATAAATCTTTACAACTTACTATTAGGTGGCAAATTTGGGCTAAGTATAAACCACATGTGCAAAGTTATTCAACAAAAACTGCTCAATTTTGATAAAAACTTTTGTGCACACCTATACAAAAAAGTCACATGAGCTATCAGTCTAAAATATTTACTACAGCTTCACCTATGGATGGCTGTTCGTTTGGTGAGCTGAACAGTATGTTTCTCCGTCATGAAATTGCTCCTGACTTCTTCTAACTGCATCTTGGCAACCAATTTGATGTGATTCTGTATTTTGGGTTTGTTCCTGGATTATTCTCACTGGATCTTGCATCTCTTTCTTGTTCTTTCTTTCTATAACTTACATCCTGACATTTCACTTTATTTCTCAAAAATTCAGACTTTTTTCAGGATAAGTCATTTTTACATTTGACAATTTTTGTCATCATGATTCTCAATGTGTTTGAGCACATTAAACTCATAATGAAGTAAAAAAAATACTTGTGTAATTGACAAAGATTGAGTTACTATAAAATTCTTGCAAATGTATATGAAATGAACTTCTTACAAAGGAATTGTGATTCCTTTGGTCACAGAACAATTCCATTTGTAGCATATACTTGTATTTTCCAGCTGAAAAAGTCACTTTTCTTATGAAATATCACAATGATTCTCCACTGGGAAAGACTCACTTTGAAATTGTGCATTAAACTCGCTTTACCACAATTTTAGAAGTTTCATTAAAAAATTTGTTTTGTTGATAATAATAAATGTAAAAAATTAATATACATTATTAAAAAGGAAAGAAGTACCATTCTTCATTAAGGAAGTAAATTGGGGAAAAATGTTATAAAATAAGGTCCTATTATTTTTATAGTTTTAACGAGGGTTTATCTTGTAACATTTTTCATTTTGGTGCAACATAAATCCGTTATTGACTTATTTCTATAAAAAAGTAGACACATGTACTAAATAAACCTTTTATAAAAGACCCTATTGTATTGAAACTTCTTTAGTAGTTCCCTTATGATGTTGTAAAACCATGCAAAGTTTCATTGAAGTTGGAATTAAACTGTGGGAGGAGTTTTGCAGACAGATGGACATTAGACTCTTATGTGTATATAGATAAAAATAATTTCAATGGTTAAAAAAAATGAAATGGTTTGACTTGTGTTGTTCTTTTTTCATGTAATACGAGTTCATAACAAAATATATTGAGATATGTTGATATCCTTACATTTCTTTCAATTTACGTAACATCTGCTAATAGCCTATTTAATTCAGTGATTTTTCTGATAACTTTCACTATAGAATAAATTTTACAATGAACTGTAGGATTTGCCCCTAAAATTGCTTGCAGGCCCCTAAATTTGCATGTTTTGGGGCCCAGCTGGTTCTCTAAAAAGTTAAGCGTGAGCCCTGATAAGGACCACAATAGAAAAGCATGTCAAAAGGGAATTCCATGTCTGTGATGATGAATGAATTCTGCCATCTTTTCTTTCATATGAATGCATTTACATTTTATTATAAGTATATGTATTAAAGTTATGAACTTTAATTTTGAGACTGCTTATAAGCTTAATGTGTTTTAATATTTTGGTAAATGAGTATATTTGTGTGTTATTTTCTTCTAGCCTGCTCAGTATGACAGTGAAGTTACTGCTAGGCTTGGACAACCTGGTGTTGCTGTTGGTTTGGCTTGGACTTTGGCTGGAGGAGAGATCATGTTTGTGGAAGCAACGAAAATGGATGGAGATGGTCAGCTGATACTCACTGGTCAGTTGGGAGATGTCATGAAAGAATCTGCAAAACTTGCTCTAAATTGGGTTCGTTGTCATGCTGAAGAGGTAAAATACTACCATTTTTGATTTGTTTGTAACCATTTCAGATGAAAACCAGTAATCATGCCATAAATATAGTCTTCAGTAAGAAATGAAGTCTTTGTAATAATTTTATTATGTTCTTGTAAGCAGTTGTTAGTGTAATTTGCAATATATTTGCTGTATCGTCTTTCAGTTTAAAGGTGTTTCAGACTCAAGATTTGCAACTAGTTTAAGCACTCAGCTTGCATTGCTTCTTTGCTTAGTATTAAGTTCTTGTTTATACATTATGCAATAATTTGATTTGCTTGTATTTTTGTGTTTGCTAACTAACTTGCTTTGTATAAAATTGCTTAAAATTTAAAGAAATGTAAAAAAATTTAATTTTTTCAGTAATTGCTTTTTGTTTTAGTATGGAATTCCAGTTGAGAGAGGGATAGACTTAATGGAAGGTACAGATGTCCACATCCACTTTCCTGCAGGAGCAGTAGAGAAAGATGGACCATCAGCAGGTGTCACCATAGTTACTGTACTTGTGTCTTTGTTTACTGGACGCCTTGTAGAGTCTGATGTGGCCATGACTGGAGAGATTACTCTACGAGGATTAGTTTTACCAGTATGTTATAATTTTACCAAAAAAGTATATTTCATATTCTAATGTTCAATATAATCACAAAGTGGAACAGTTCTTCATCTAAAATGTTTTAAACTATTGCCTTTATCAAGCTATCAGTTTTTAGTTTTTTCCATAACTCATGGGTAAAGTAAAACATTTTAAATAAAATTCCAAGTGGTTGTACTGTCAGTTTAATTTAATGTGTTAACATGGTTTTTATTTCTTATTAATCCTCTCATTACAGGTAGGTCAGAATGCACATATCTTAGCTTTTTACAGTTACATTTAAAATTTAATTAAATCACTTTATTATCAATGTACAGAATAAGCTTGTCATAAAAATATAGTTAATAAATCAACTTTTAATATTATACAAGTTTTAAGTTCTTAATTTTATAAAGAAATATCTTAAAAATCCTCAAGTTCCCTAGTATGAGAATAATGCCATTTATTCTCCAGGACTCCCTCCTTCCCTAATTTTTTACTACCCCTTTCTGAAGTACAGAATTTGACATAAGTTACTCATTATAATACAGATATTACTAAGACAGAGTTTAATTTTTATAGCCTTCAATGTTATTTGTTTATGGAGCCATAAACTAGAATATGAGACTTGCTTGCTACACCTACTTCTCGTATGTATCTTATCTTTCATAAATTGTCAATAACTCTCTCTGATGTTTTATGCTGTATCACTTATAACCAATAGAAAGACAAATTTTTACCAAATGACATAATGTTGTTTTTTTCCGTACAGAGTATTGTCAGTTTTGTCTTCATTTTGCAAGCTTCTTTCATGGTGTTCAGATCTGGCAGCAAAGGGAATTAATTTAAACCACTTTTGTCCTAGTTAGGAAGCCAGTTAAATTATAATAGCTATAGAATATTGTCTGCTTTTTGTGTGTGTTTTTATCCCGTGTTCTTAAGTGCATTATTTAAGTAAATAAGGAATTATTAGTGTACTAATACCATCGTTATAAAAGAGTAGGCTTCAATTTCATTGTCAACTGACAGCACAAAAACAAGAGGTCAAAGGTAAGTATTATATTTCTTGTTTTTTATGTATATTTATTTATTGTTATAAAAGTAACTAAAATGTGAAAATTAAGAACTTTTTAGATTAGATAAGTTTAGATTTGATAAGATAATGAAAAATAATAATAAAAATTCTTCAAGAGGTATTCTCACCAGGAGCTCATGTTTTACATCTTTTAATACAGTAACATGAGCTACACATTTACTGAGTGATTTACAACTTCATGGTGCTATTATTAGTTAGACATAGTTCAATAGGCAATAAAATTAACCCTCTCTACAAGGGCTCTGTTGAATTTACCAACCACATGACCACTTTGTACTCCTTTAAAATCATTATAGTTTTGATACTACTAACTTTTAATATAGTATGTATACCTTCACAAAATTTGATAGACTTTCAGTGAACATTATAAGTCTTTCACATACAACAAATCATATTTTTTAGTGAAGTATTTTTAATAAACTAAAAAAAAACAAATTTGTCTGTGAATATATCAAGTCTTTTTTTACTAGTCTGAGTGCAATGTGATTTTCATGTTAAGATTAAAATACTTTTATTCATATCAAAAGTTCATTTGTATAATCTCTAAAACCTCCTAAATACATTTCAAATGTTTCTTTTCAGTAAAACTTTATATTTTATCTGTTATTTTCTCTATACAAGGTTCGTCAATTTCACCAACCTCGTAACCACCACAAAAAAAATTGAATAAATCTAAATTACCCTTTTTTTTCTTACTAGAGTGATTTCAAATTGTAATATGAAAATGCAATAGTTTATCCTAAGTAGCATTAAACTCATAACAGTATACATCTATTTATACTTAAAGTATATTGTTTTATTGTGCTTTGAACCATTCCCACTATTCCCACCATTATACGTTGTAAATCACTTGGGGAACATAAAGCTCACATTACACTATTGAACTACATTAACCACAAGCTACTCCGAGCTGCACACATGCATGCCTTATGAAACATTTTTATTATATTATCATTATTACTTATTTTACCTAATCTAACTTTTACTAACCTAAAGAGATTCTTATATTGACATTTTAGTTAGTTTTATAATAATAAATAAAGAAAATACACATGAAAAACAAGAAATAAAGTACTTACTCGGGTTTTCTTTTTTTCTTTTTGGTGTCAACTGTCAATGACACTTAACCCTACTTTTTTATACTAATGGTAGTATTGCACTGAATAATTTCTATTTAATCAAATGATGCACTGAAAAACATATAATAATAACATACAAAAAACACTCAGTGTCCCATAACTATCACAATTTTTCTGACTTTCTAACTATGCAACAAGAGCAGTTACAAATTCATACTCGCTAGACAATACCTTTCTCGTGGGAATGAAGCTTATACTAAAAGAGAAATTGACAATTCTCTGTTCATAAGACAATTTAATATGATATATCATTTGATAGATGAAAACGTTAACTTTCTATTGGTTATAAATAATGTAATATTAAATGTAAGATAGAACTATTAACAAATCCTGAAAGAGAGGATATGACAGGTGGGTGTGATTTTCTATTTGATGGCTCTGTAACCAAACAAGATTGAAGGCTATAAAATTTATGTTTTGTCTAACAATGACAATTTGGTAGAGAGTAATTTACATTAAATTTCAAACTTATTGTAGGGGTGGTGAATAAAGTACAGAGGAGGGGGTGCCTTGAGAAAAAATGTCGCATTTCTCACACTGGAGAAAACTCAGGATTTGTTTTTAATATTGCCTTATAAAATCAAGAACTTAAAACTTATATACTATTAAAATATGGATTATTAGCTATGATTTTATGCTATACTAATTGGTATAACATAAACAAAAAGTAGTTTAATTAAAATTTTATGTAAGTCATTAAAAACCTCATGACATGCACAGTAAAGGATGCTCATTGTGAAAAGGTTAAGTATAAACAAGTGTAGACTATTAAGATCATTAAGCTATTTAGGATATATAATTGTAGTATCCAGTTACAACTTGAAGTCATTATAGAAAGATAAAAGGGTAATTATATTTATTTCACATTTCTTTATAGTGGTAATAAGGTTGGTCCAATTGAGAGAGTTAGAGTAGAGAAAATATCAAATAAGACTTAAAATTTTACTGAAAAAAAATTTAGATATTATTTGAAAGGTTTTAGAGGTTATGCAAATAAAATTTGAAAATATTCTGATGAAGAAAAGTGATTTTAATCTTAACATGAAAATCACTTTTTACTCAGAGTGGTCAACACTCTGACACAGTATGTTCATAAACAAATTTTTATTAGGAATATGTAATGGAAAATTGGTTTTATGTGTTATAATATTTCCTGAAAGCTTGCCAAATTTTGGGAAGATAACCATAACATATTAAAAGTTATAGTATGGAAACTGATGATTACTCTGTGATTACCAGATTGGTCACATCGACTGATTCTGTTTGGAAAGAGTTAATCAGAACTCAATGTTTTTTTGTCTTAAGTTGATATATTTATTTGTGAATTTTTATACAAACTTAATACTTGTTTTTATAATTTTTTTTGATTAATGCTCCAAGATGTAATATGACATTAATGGGAAAATTGATACATAGTCTTAATGAAGTTTTTGAAGATACTCCTCAAAACCCAGATTAATGTTTTTAACTGTAGTTTTATATGGACAAGCATGATGTTATAGATTAATTCTGATGTGAATTTTATAACATATTTTAATAAGATAAGTATAATGATAGTACTCAGTAAGATCTCTCACAGTGTATGCTTGTTTGAGTGCTATTTATTGGTTGAACTGAAAAGTCAGTGTTAAGACTTGAGGGTGGACACTGTCCACCAACTTTTTGTAGGAAAATGCCATTTTCATACTCCTTTCTGTACTGTTATGTGTCTTAAAATAGTAGTTTTGGAAGGTTTGAATTTTGCTGTTTTATCTGTGTATCAGGTAGCTTTATATAGTCCACTCAGTGTTTCTGTAGAAATCTAACTCTATTTAAAGTATATGATGAAAGTTCTTTACTAGTTCTCCAATACTGGTTTCAAGGTGTGTTTTGCTGGATGATAATAAACAGGATCACCGTCTTTAAGAAGTTCCTCACATAAGCATAAGTTCAAGGTCTGGTGTTGCCTGACATCACTAGTTTTGACACTGTTTAATACATGCACCATTAGTTAAGCTCAAAGCTCTGTGAATGCTGCGTGTATTTTGAGTACATGACTATCAGATAGTAGTAGTCTGTAGATCACTTTTATACATTGATTACTTCAAGTTTATGTCCTGCTAAGGGCTTATCAATATGACCTTTCAGTTAACTTCAAATAATTTGGTAACAAAAATTAACTACTTGAACCATTATTTAAAAAATCTTTGTGAATATGTATACTAATAGATACTTTCACTAATATGAAGTTTTGATGCAGTTTAAACAGAGTTTTGAACTAACCTAATTTTTCCCATTTTGAAAATTATGCATAACAGTTAAAACATTTTTAGTCCTAAAAACAATTGTGTTCATTTGTATATTGAAAAAGTTTTTTCTATTTTATTTTTAAAAAATGTTTATAGTATACTTATTCACTTTAATGAAACAAAACAACACGAAGATAAGGCTTAAACACAGAAACAGTAAAAAAAAAAAGTTAGTTTTCATAACAAAGCTGTTCTTGACTTATCTTGTATAGGTCGGAGGGATTAAAGAAAAGGTTCTGGCAGCTCATCAGGCTGGTATGAGGAGAGTAATCTTACCAAAGAAAAATGAGAAAGACTTAATTGAAGTACCACAATCGGTGAAGGTATGTAAATAGCACACAAAGTAAAATATAAAACTTAATACTTCAACTTTAGAGTGAAGGCTTACTCCTTACTTCCCCACTTTTGTTTTTCACATCAATTGGCAGTGTAGGTCATCAAATATTTAATATATATATATAAAACCACTTTAGACTTTTATTGTCAGAGAATGGTAATGTAGTCAGTTTGGAGGGAATTGAACCTATTCTTTTTTTAATGTTTAAACTATTGGAAGACCAAAGTATCCATGTTTAGAGAATCATGGTATAAGATTAAACTTTAATGACTAGAAAGTACTTATTACTGCCTGCAAAAAAGTACCATAACGAATCCAAATGTGTATGTAATGTCAAACTTGTAAACACATATTAGGCATAGTGAGCATAAGAAAAAAAGAACTAAATGAAACTCAAGGATATTGTGACTTTTTACTGTTTGTAAAGATAACCATAAAACAAAAACTTGCTGTGTAGTTTATAAAACAGTAATCAGATTATTTTACTTTTTAACATTTCAATCATAATCTTAAGTTATCATTGTTTTAAATAATAGCAATAAATACTTGTTTATATATAATAAAGAAAATCCATCAATTTCAAAAAAAAAGATTAGTTTAACCCTCTCTCCATGGACATCTTTTTCTGCTCAGGTCACAAGGTTTTAGTGAGTTACATTCAAAATTTAATTAAACTATTTTCTTTTCATGGTATACCAATAAATATAGCATAAAATCTATATTTTAATAGTATAAAGGTTTTAAGTTCTTACTTTTATAAATAGTAAAAAAAAGCTACAACTTCCCCTAGTGTGAAAAATTGTGTTATTTGTTCTCTAAGCATCCCCTCTTCTCTAATTTATTTACAATCCCTCCAAAAGTATGAAATGTATTATAAATAATTTATTATAATGTCTTCATTGCTCAGGCAAAGCATAATTTTCATAGCTTTCAATCTTACTTGGTAACAGAGCCATGAAATAGACAAACAGACCCCTCTTCCCATATACACCTGTAACATTCTTCCTTTCAGAAATTCCCAATAATTCTTTCTGCTGTTCAATACTATATTATTTATAACCAATAGAAAGCCAACCAAGGTTTTCTTCTATCAAATGACATATTATATTATGTTGTTTTCTATGAAGAAAATTGTCAATTTTGCTTTCAGTTGAAGCTTGATTCCCATAGGAAACACATCAATAAGCTTAGCTGAAGTGTGAACAGCTCTTGTCTCATAGTTAGAAAGCCAGAAAATTATGATAATTATGGGACATTGTCTGCATTTTGCACATTATTATCTCTGTGTTCTTTGGTGCATTATTTAATTGAATAAAAAATTACTTAGTGTAATACTACCATTAGTTTAAAAAAGTATGGTTAAGTGCTGTTGACAGCAAAAAAAAAAACCTAGGTAAGTACTTTTTCTTGTTTTTCATGTGTATTCTTTATTTATTATTATAAAATTAACTAAAATGTACAAATATGAAACTGTTTAAGTTTGTTAAGGTTAGGTTAGTTGAAGTAACCCTCTCCAGATAGGTCAAAGGTCATGTCATCACATTTGTTGACTCAAATTCAAAATTTTATTGAACTACTATTTCATAAATTTATGTCAATAAGTTTGGTATCAAACTGTAGATTATAATTGAAATTTTAATATTATATATGGTATAATATGTTCATTTAAAAGTAAATACTAAACAAAACAGTTAAACATTGATTTTTGTGTGTCACCCAGTATGTTGAATGCAGCACTGGTTCAAATTAGATGTTTGTGATGTGAAAATACTAAGTCTGTAGTTTCGTATGAATTAGGAACTCAAATTACCAATATTGACAAGTTAGAATGTAAAATAAGAACCTCTTATCTTTTCTATTTGCTAAGATATTGCTCAAGTAATAAATCAAACACAGTTGCACTCCAACCACCTCTTTCGAATTTTGGAAATGCTCCCTTATATATACACCTACCTCTATATATGACATGAATAACCAATCGAAAGCTCAGAATGTCCCCCTAGTGGCTTTCTCAGCCATTTTAATGTGTTTGGCTGCTATCTCTTTCTTTTGAACCAAGATTTCAAG
>NW_013667402.1:44093-44954 GCF_000517525.1 Limulus polyphemus
CAACTGTATGCAATAAAACATAAAAAAAAATTATTTCATTCTATATCCTCCACGTGCGCAATTTTAAAAGGCTTAGCAATTTATGTCAAGCAGCAACTGAGTACAAAGGTCATAACTAGAAGAGATAATTGTTTGCTTTATTTCTTTATTTACTGTTCTATATTTTAAGAAAAATAAGTTTAAGAACTCATTTCTAAATAGTAATACTCTATATACATATATAATAATGGAAATGTGACTGTATTTTACAAAATACTAGCCTACTAAAACACAACAAAGACAGGTCACTTTGTAAAAACTAAAGGTCAATTGTATATTATCGGATAGGGTAACATAAGAGCACATGTGCTGCATCATTGTAACTTCTGTATTGTTATCCAGGCACAGCTGAGAGGTCAATATAATAAAGATAATAAATATATATAAATGTTTAATGTTATGAGATTTAAGCTATTTAATCTAAACATTTATGTTTTCGTGTTATAATTTGTAGTCATTCTAGAACGAAAGAGGCATAATTTATATTTATTTCCTAATTTTTTATGGTGGTTACAAGATCAGTCAAATCTACTGAACCTGTACAGAAATTCGTTTGTGAAAATTGGAAATAACAGATAAAAATCATAAGTTTTTTTTTTTTTCAAGAAACATTTGATAACTATCAGGGGATTATAAAGATTTCACATGTGAAATTTGAAAATTTTCTGATATATAAGACTATTTTTTAATCTTAAATTAAAAATTATTTTGCATGTTGGATAGGTAACATGCAAAAAGAAAGATAGGCATGAGAAAACATTGCTTTACAAACCTTAAGACTTGACAAAAATGTTTGATATTTTGTATATGAAAGCATTGTAA
>NW_013667402.1:45063-60894 GCF_000517525.1 Limulus polyphemus
ATGTTGAAAGAGATAAATAATAATAATAATAATATAATGTTTTTAATGAGGTACACTTACAAGTAGCTTGTGCATAATGTAGTTTGATAGCATAACGTGAATCACACGTTTACCAAGTGATGTACAAGTTATAATGGTGCGAATAGTAATTAGTCAGGGTTCAGATGGCAATTAAACAATATACTTTAAGTATAAATAGATGTATGCTGTAATGAGTGTAAAGCTATTTAGGATAAACATATGTAGTTTCATATTACAATTTGAAGTCATTCTAGAAAGAAAAAAGGGTAATTTCGATTTATTTAGATTTTTTTTGGTGGTTATGAAGTCAGTCAAATTGACCAACCTTGTATAAAGTTAGGGTGGAAAAAATAACAGATAAAATATAAAATTTACCTGAAAAAGACTTTATAAATTTATTTAGGAGGTATTAGAGATTATTCAACTAAAATTTGAGATTTTTGAGATGAAGAAAAGTATTCTTATTGTTAACGTGGAAATCACTTAATACTTGGAATAGTAGATAGAAATGCTATATATATTCATGGACAAATCTTTAGTAAATATGCTTTATTAAAACATCTGATTTTCTGTGTACAAAAGACCTATAATGTTTACTAAAAGTCTGCCAAATTTTGTGGAGATACACAAGGTATATTAACCCACTGACTGCTGATTCGCTCTATAGGGTATATTCTGCCTCCGGCAGTTGAATGTGAGTGTGCCGTATATGATATATGGCTTGCAAAAATTCCACGTGTATTTAGAGCAGCTGAAGTCCAATGGGTTAAAAGTTATTATATGAAATCTATAATGAGTAAAAGTGATTACAAGATCAGTTGATTCAACCAACTTCATTGCAAGAGAGTTAAGGAGCAATAAACTAGAAAATCAGTCAATCTTCCATGCTCACCTGTCACATCCTCTCTTTTACAAATTCCTCTCTGACATTTAGTACTATATTATATAAAACCAATAGAAAGCCAAAGTTTTAATCTATCAAATGACATAATATACTATGTTATTTTCTGTCAGAGAATTGTTATTTCCTGGTTCAGTTTCAAATTTTTTCTCATGGGAATCACACAGACTATCTTAGCTGAATTTTTAAAGGCTCTTATCACATAGAAAGCCACAATAATTATGATAGTTATAGGACATTGTTTGTTTTTTGCATTTTATTATCTTGTGTTCTTAAGTGCATTATATAATTAAATGAAACATTTATTTAGTGTAGTTGTATCATTAGTATAAAAAGAGTAGACTTAAGTTTCATCAACAGTTGACAGCAAAAAAAAAAGATCTAGGTAAGTACTATATTTCTTGTTTTTCATGTGTTCTTTATTTATTTTTATAAAATTAACTAAAATGTACAAATTAGAAACATGTTAGGTTAGATTTAGAATGATAAAGAAAAAAATAATAATAATAGAAATAATTATGAGGTATTCTTATGAGTAGCTTCTGCATTACATAATTTGATACTGTAATGTTAGCTACATATTTACTAAATAGTTTACAACTTGTGTGGCAGTTTAAAAGGCAATAAAACAATAAAATTTAAGTAGAAACGGGTTTATACTGTTATGAGCTTTAAATTATTTAGGATAAACAACTGTAGTTTCCTGTTACAAGTTGCAGTCATTCTAGAAAAAAGAAAAGGGTAATTTAGATTTATTTTGTATTTTTCATGGTGGTTACAAGGTCAATCAAATTGACCAGATGTGTACAGAGTTAGGGTAGAGAAAATAATAGATAAAATTTAAAGTTTTCTGAAAAAAAAGGCTTGATATTTATTTAGGAGTTCTCAGAGATTATGCAAATGAAATTTTAAAATTTGTAGGTGAAGACAATTATTTTTCATCTTGATATGAAAAATCACTTTACACTCAGAGCAATTAACACTTTTGACTCCATATATTCAAGAACAAATTTCAAATAAAAATAATTTATTGAAAATTCTGATTTTTTCATTTACATTGTAAAGTTTACTGAAAGCTTGCAAAATTTTGTGAAGTGACACAAGACATATTTGAAGTTATAGTATGGAAACTTATTCAATTTGGAGTCACAGTCTTGGCCAAATCACTGAACTGTAGTGAGAGAGTTAAATGGGCTTATATAAAACTTTATTCCAATATTAACATTCGGACAAAACATGAAACAAACTGTAACTGTGCAAGTACTTTTACAACATAATTGGTGGTTTAAATAGTAATAACTTTGCAATACTCAAGTTTTCACAAGGTGGTGTTAGATTTAGATATGAAATCCACAGAATGTAATGATCTTCACTGTTGGCTACCTTGAAAACCAATAGACAATCAAACAAGAAGGTAGTGGTCTTTTGAGTAAATAGTTAGTTCAAAACAAAGCAGCATGCATTTATAAGTTTAAACATCACAGATCGAAGTTGACAACTAATGGGATAATAAAGAAAAGAAAAGCTGGCACTTTGTACCCTCCAAAATCTTCCAGAACTGTTAAATATAGGGAACATTAAGAAATTTTACTTAATTTTTGTTCACCTTCTCTTTGAAACATAGTGTTGGCTAGAAAGAGTTTCAAAATTGTCTTTAAGGAATCTTGTTTTTTCCAAAGTAATATCTGTATTTACCATCTTTTCAGACATCTGTAGTGGAATATAAATTTCTTTTTAAAATGCTTAAATGAGAAAATAAATTATATTACTTCTCTTAATATGTAAAAAACAACATAACAGAAATGTAAGAATCTTCTGTCAAAATTTTTAAAACTAAAGAAAAATGTGATCTGGAAATAGAACTTAAACTAATTTTACTAACTGTAGCATGTCTTATAAAGAAGAAACTACACTATGACTTGTTTGGAATGACTTAAGTAATTATCCTTTGGATTGTACATTCATACAATATTTTTAAACATCTTTTCATTTTACACTTTGTGAGACTATAAAAACTAATACTGTCTTGTACTGTAAAATTTATTAATCAAAAAAGCATTAAAACATTGAATGAAATGCTTATTTTCTGTACAAGTCTAAAATAGATATATCACAAACCTTGAGTAAAGAAGCATATTATGCTAATATAATAATAAAGTTGCAAACAATGATTTATAAGCATAATGAAGTGATTAATTTTTTGGGGAACATTCAAAGTATTTTGACAGAACATTGATCTTACTTCTTTGGGTATAGTCTTAACAGACATTTATTATCATGAAACCTTGTTTAACACCTTCATATATGTGTTTATTTACTTGAATAGGGCTGTTGCATAACATTTAAAGTAACTTGCACAAAATCAGTAATTTTCAGTTTTCTCTAACATTTAGATGTACATGTATATGTACATATATAATCAAGACTTGTTCAGTCCTGAGTGCCAGGCTGCTATGGTGCTTTAATAAACAAAAATATTCAGGCATGTGGTAATTCTTTATGAATTTTTCATTGATAAAGATGTGATTTTGTGTATACAGTAATATTGTAATATAATTAAACATTCATCTCTGCATTTGTAACAAAAACATAAAAAAAATTGTATAACAAAAGCATTATATCCCTTAATGTTCCTAAAGAAAATTTACTTGAAGCTCTGTTATTACAGTCCAACAAAACACACACACATATATATGTAGATCATAGTGACATCATTATGTATTCAACCTAGTAACAGTGTTTGTGGATATCCAACATATTGTATAATAACATAACTTACAATGAAAAATATGTTTAACAATAATAATAATCAAACTAAAACTCAGCCACAAAGTACTTATTAATTATTTGCAAGAACTAGTAATAAGATAATTAATTACTGTAATTTTAATTTCCCTTATTAGAATATAAGTAGTACTTAACAGTGAATATGATTAAAATGTATAAATGGTTTGTAATTCTTGCTACTTTACATCCACCAGCATAGGGCCTAGACTGCATTGAATTAAGTCACTGTTAGTTAATTCCTTGATTTATCTGAGATGTGTTTTTTATATCCTAGTTGTGAGAATAGCAGATAAAATATAAAAATTGTTAGACATTATGACAGATTATTATGAGATTGTTGCCTTCCTTTGAATAAACATACTTTTTTAATTAAGGATGATAAAGAAAATGCCACATTTGTTAGTAGTGACTAATAAGTTACTAGCAGTTTCTGTTGTAGTTTAATAATCTGTCTGGTTAGCATCTCTTCTGTATAAGCAACTGTTAAACTTCATTCCTACTTTCATGACATTTACATAATATATGGTATTCCTGGTTTGGAGGAATAATGGTACACAGGTAAACTACTGTTACATAATAAGGGGTTTGAAGATTTCTGGATGGAATAATAATGTGAGAACAAATGCAGTTTACAAATGTAACTACACTGTTTATTTGATGTTTGTATTACATGTAAAAATCACAGAAAGCAATTATGTTATCATTGCTTTTCTGAAGGTCAAAAGTTAGGTTTAAGTTTGGGGTGGCTATTGGTAAAATGTGCAGATTCCATATTAGCTAAAACAAAGTGCATTCTGAAGCAGCGATTCAGACAAGCTTCTAAACTGCATCAAAACAAAACCTAGCTATGTATATGGACATTGATATGTAATAGCTGAGTGCTGTCCTCCCTGTAAGTGATTTACCTGATTCTCAGGTTTCGAGAACAGTTCTCCATATGTTACTGTACAGAGTGGCACAAGAAGAAAAAAGACAGCTGTATTCCTATAACTAGGGGCTTACAATTGTAGAACTGTGGCAGGAGCCTAATTAAAATGAACAGACTGCTGTTTACAGTATCTAAGCTGTTACTTGACTTGTTTGCAATTACGTAAGTTGTCAACCTCTCTCTTGATCCCAGTAGCACAGCAATGACTAGTACCGTAGATAACTTTATTGCCTTCTCAACTGTATGCATGTGGCTAGAAGGGAAAAGACAGAGCTTTTACTGAGCTAAAACTTTGTATCTTTTGCCATACTGCATGAAAGAAAAGCTCTAACTTTAATTGATATTTAACTTTGCCTATTTTCTCTGCTGTACACTGCAACTGTCAAATGCTTTTTCAATCTGACTTTGTGTTTTATAGGAAAGACAGTCACACACACACACACACATACACAATTTCTATCTCTAACTATCTCACTCTGTACTTTCCTAATATTTTCTTTCTTCGCAATTTAAATTATTTTTCTCAAAAAACTGCATTCACAATGTACATTCTGTCTGCTACTGACCAATCAGAAAAAAGGGTAATGAAATGAAAATATATTTGCTTTAAGTGACGGGCCCAAGGTATCCTCCAAACATATCAGATAGCAGATAAGCACTTTGAATGGTCAAGCTGCAATTTAGCAAGTGACCTCAACTAGTTTTAGAGTTCCAAAATCAGAACTTAGGGAAATTGTAAAATTTGTAAAATAAGAAACATACGCTGCAGAAAAGTAACATACACTGTACGTAGTGTCTGCATACTTCACATGAAAAATCTCAGATTTTTATGTGTGGTTAAATGCATTTATAACATTTGACCACATTTCTCTGAAATATTTACAGTACATGTATATAATGAAATAATAAAATAAAAAGCAATTAAACAATTTCTGAATCTAGCTAGGCCTGGTGGTTAGGGAGCTTGACTCGTAATCTGTGGGCCACGGGTTTGAATCCCCACCACTAAACATGCTTGCCCTTTCAGCCATGGGAGCATCGTAACATGACGGTCAATCCAAGTATTTGCTGATAAGAGAGTAGTCCAAGAGTTGGCAGTATATGGTGTTGACTAGTTGACTTCCCTCTAGTCTATCACTGCTAAGTTATGGACAGCCAGCATGGATAACCCTTGTGTAGCTTTGCATGAAATTCACAACAGATCAGACCAAACCTGAATCTAGTTCTACTGTGGATTTTAAAGTACTTAGGAATATTGTAACATTTTACAAACACACTGGAGCTATTTTCTAAAATAGCAGTCAATTAACTAAAACTTTTTGTTTCTTAAAGAAATACAACATTTTTAACAAACAGTAAAAATAATGTGTTCACCAAGTTGTTAAATATGTTTAATCATATTTATTCATATAATGGTGCTTTTTAATTAAATTATTGTTAAGACTGAACAGAAATTCCAAAATCTCTTTTTATGATAATTTCAGTACAAACATTGAGCTACAGTATTTTGTGTTAGGACCTATGACACATGGAAAACAGTTTACAAATATTATTAAATGGACTCTTTATTGCAGTGAAATTATATACTGTTTTAAAGATAAGTTTACATAGATAGGCCAAATTATTGTATTACACAAGGAGGCTTCATAAAACAGATATTGTTGTTTATGATAAATGCTTGTTAGTAAAACAAAATAGAGATTAATTTTTATTTCTTAATTAAATATCTAGGGCTCATTAGAGATTATATTTTGGAAGTAAACAAATGCTCACCTTTCTCTAAGTCTGGCATGTATTTGTCATATGAATTACCATATTTTGTAGAGCAGATAGTAAAATCGTGAAGAAATAATGAAGGCATTATTATAAACATATTTCAAGATTAAAGTGGAAAGTACAGAACTTCTAATATCTAAACATAAATAGTTAAAACTCTGAAAATATGACCAGTTATTTAAGCTTATACAACATAACATGAACTGTTGTTTGAATTTACAAAAGAACGGAGACTGAATGGGCATATGATCCGAATTTTATATTCTAATCAACCAATTAACTTTTAGACTAAAATTATTTCTATATCTTAAAATTTGTGATACAGTTTTAACTTCTATTAAGATCTGTAGCTACCCAGTTTACAGAAACTTAGATGTGAGTTTTACTCAGACTGACTTTTTTTCTTTAAAATTCTTATTATTTATTTATGTATGTTAATATGCTGGTTTTTACTTTTCAGCCATACCCTTTTGTGGATCTTAATTGTTTATATTGTTATATTTTAATTTGGGACTGTATAGTTGTGTTTTATTATTGCTTTTTGAAGTAGCCAAAACAACAGATGTACCCCTTATTTAATATAATATAGTTGATTAACAAAGATATATTGATAAATCTCTTATATTCAAATGTTTGTTAAGTTTGCTTACATTTTTCCACAGGATGATCTTGTGTTTGAGCTCGTGTCCCATTTAAAAGAAGTACTACAGGTAGCCTTTGAAGGGGGGTTTCCTTCTATTACCCATTGTGCAGAAATGGTTCCAAGCAAACTCTGAAAGTGAAACTTAATGGAGCTAACAACAGCTACAACTTAGAAGTCTTCAGTTTGTTTCTATTGATTTTTCAAAAGGTTAATGGATTATATTGTAAAAAGTTATCATACTTGTCTGGATATGCTTGTATATGTAGGTTTATATCTATATCTATCTATATATATGTAATATGCACACACATATTACAAGAACTAATTTCATTTTTATAGGGAGGGGTGTCTACTCCATATTCTTTCAGATGGAAGGGATCTCAAAATATTAAGAGGAAGAGTAACACAAAATGTATAAGAAAATACCTTATTTCCCCAAGAAATAAATGTTACTTGATTAGCTTTAGTTTTGGGTTCACAGGAGGTGACAGTTACAGGAAAACTTGTTTCCTTATTGAAAAGAAAGTCTTGACATTCAATAATATATGAAAAAATTAATGTGCTATAAATGTAACAGTTTAGAAGCAATAGCTGCATTCACTAAGAGTTAAGTTTTGAAACATATTTATGGTAGATATAAACGTTTTGTTAATTTTACTTAATTCATTAACATTTGTGTTAATCTTAACTTGTAAATAAGTATTTTGTCTTCTTGAGAAACAGTTTTGTCTTTTGTTACAATGAATTCTGCATGCAATATTAAAATCTTAGACCTAAAAAAAAGAACTAAAAGAAATCTGGCTACAATCAGGCAAAAAACAAAATAGATAAAACATTGAGAACAGCTGTGATTCTTTCCTAGATGTAATGAGTGGTAGTTCAGACTTTAAGAACAAAAAAAAACTGCAATTACATCATATATTATCAACTTGCAATATCCGGTGTGAAAATTTCTTACATTTTTGGAAGCGTCCTAAACCAGTTCGTACTTTTCCTTCCATCTTATGTAAAAGTTTGGCTTTCTTAGATTGTTTGCATAAAAAGTTTCCTGAATTGTTGTTGAAAACATGTTTTATACTCACGTAATGTAACATCATTCAATACAAATGTTCCCATAGAAGGAGGGATAGTTCCTATTATGTAACAGTTGAGAATCTGAAAAGGTAACATCAGTACTGTTGGTTTAAGCTTGAGAAATGTAACATCATTCAATACAAACATTATATGAGAAATGTAGAATGTTTATTAGAATTTATATTATTTAACAGTTTTTTCTGAGTTGTCATGGGAACTCTTCCTGCTCCTCTTTTTATCATCATTTTCATGCATTTTCTAATAAACAAAATACCTTAAATAATCTTTTGACAAGATTGTTTTTAGAAAAGATGTGTTGTTGATTTTTTTATTTTTTCACATGAACTCAAGACCAAGAAACACTCATTCCATTAATTTGTTTTACTTGAACATTAAGTTCACTGTGGATACTTCAGAAGAAATAGGTCAGTTGTCCTTTCTAAACATTACCCTCTGACAGATCTTTAGTGCATGAATTATATCCTTTTAAATTTTGTATCCAACTTTCACAATGTAATTGATATCCTTTTCACATATGTTGCATCTTTGTTGTACTTTCTTTGATAAAGTAAATGAACAATGAAGAAGATTTGAAAACATTCCAGCAGAATGGGTACACATTTTATGCAGTTAGAAAAATTATATTTCACTGTAGTATTATCTTTTCTTGTTAACAACCTTAGTTGTAAAGTGAAACTCGTCCCAAAGCCCAGGAATTGTAATTTAAGGCCAGTATTAAGGTTAGGGCCTCACACTTAAATTGCTTCTTGTTTAAATCCTGTCTGCTGTTCAAGTAACAACTATTTTGCCTGACTTCAAGTCTGGAAAGTAAATGCTCAGTGCAGATTAACCCTTACTCTGTGTGAACAACATTATTCCAGGAAAGTAAATGCTCAGTGCAGATTAACCCTTACTCTGTGTGAACAACATTATTCCAGGAAAACATGTTAAGCTGTAAGGGAAAGTATTAAGGAACAGGAAGAGATGCAAAGAGATGGTTTTCTTTATGCTTCTGGTCATTAAAATAACAATGTTCCTAACATTTCCTTCATTTAAAAAACACTTAACTCTGTTGGCAGAAAAATAACTAACAGAATTTTTATCAAGAATGAAAAAACAACCTTAAATACTAGGTTGATTTTAACTTTAACTAATTAACATTTGTCTTTTATAAAAATGATTATGAATTTCTGTGTAAAAAACTAATTATATTTTAACTCTAAAATTTCAGTTTCAGTAAGTGGAATTTGTTGTAAGGTAGAAAGATGATATTTGTATGTTAAGGTTAATATAGATATTAATGAATTAAATATGGTTTTAAATATGATTTTAAACTGTTTAAATTTAGAATATGTTTCAAAATTTTATTCCTCTTACTGAGCCCAAGTATTATTTTCAAGAAGTATCAGTGTAGTTGTTTTATGTAGAACTTATCACTTGTTTCATGCATTACTGAATATTAAGCATTTTATCTTCAATGATGAAACTCTCACCTGATGTGGACCTAAGGCCAAAACTAGTGGTGTGCTATATTTGTGTGAAAGAGGTTTTCTTAGGACGATAAAGTATTTTCTTCATGTATTTTGTGTGAAATGACTGTCAGTACTCTCAGACAAGCACTGATTTTTTAAAATAACAATTGTTTGATTAATGTTATCAAAACATTAAAATTTTCAAAAATGGATTGGCTTTGTATTTTGACTAAAGACAGTTATTCAATAGAATGTATTACTATGTAGATGACTATCTGGAGAAAACTTGAATCATATGAGGTAAAAATATGATTTGTGAACCTTATCCAGCCTACCAGTGTTGCTGAATAGCCACTTTGGCTTTCATTACCTTTAATTAAACTGGATGAGAAGAAAGTTATATATAAACTAAAGAGTTTTTTAATAGTTGGAATATTAGAGTTAATGTTGAAACCATTGCTACCTGTATGATGCTATCGGATTATGGTAAAAATATTTTGTGAGAACCTTGTATAATTTTTGGACATAGATGTTTGAAATCTTTAACTACTATTTCTTCAAGCAATAGTTCTAGATAATTACACTTTTACTGAAAAAAATTATATTGTGTCTACTTTGAGAAGTTGTTAGATATGTATAAATATAGATACTTTTTGTATTTTTATAGAAGTTGATATAATTACACAACACGAAATATAGATATATATAGTTGAAAATATAGTAAAATTCTTGGTGTCTAACAGGTTATACAAAATGTTTGAAAAGTTAAAGTTTGTAGAAAAATTATTTTATTCATAATAACAATAAGCTTCTAGTGAGGATGTAGTAATTTTCTTCCTGTATGTTTGTTAAGCAACTATACCATTGATTAAGGATGATGGCAGTGTATGAAGTTTAATTTTTAAGTAAGTAAAATTACCTGAAGGAATAAAAATAGCTAAAGACATTGACAAAAAAAAATAACAAATGGCTCTGAAGAACTTAGTCAAGAAACGTTGATGTTTAGAGATAACCATAGATTTATAAAGATTACACACTATTATACTTTGTTTGGATTTATGGTTGTTGTGAATCTTTGAAGTTACCTGAGAGTGAAGAAAAGGATGAGTTTATCTTTAAGATGCACTCTGTACGACTAGTTTTAAAAATCAAGCTGTAAATTAGCTTACTGTTTAAAAATCATCTTTCTAGTTACATGAATTCCTTACTTCAAATAAATTGGTGTTTCATGCAATTAGATCTTCAAGAGCCCATGAAATGAAAACTGTCAAAGAAACTAAAGAATAAATCATTTATTTTTACTTTTGTTTGAAATATAAATCTTAAATTAGAAATTTTTCAATAAAAATGAAATATTTATGTATCGTATTTGTGTATTTAAAAATAACCTAACAATTGAATGCAATAGATAAAGTCTGAAAACAGTTTTATAAAAGTTTAAAATTCCAATATACGGATGTGGATGTAATATCCATGAATGTACTGAACTCAAAGGTATGAATAATAGCTACAATAAGGAGAAGAATGGAAACGCTATGTAGAGTTAAATTGAGCTTTCTACCTCATTGAATTGAAGGAAAAGACGACACAAAATTGACAGTTAGATAAAAACCGTTTAAAAAAGACCAGTTTCCATACAACAAAATGTTTGCACTAGGCGAAAGACAGCGTCTTTCTTGATAGAGAATTTTACCAGGAGAAACCTGGTGGATCAAGTCTGAAAGAGCTGATCACAATAGTGTCATCCCTCTAAGAGTGGATGCAATACCTCATTTATTCTTGGTCGTTCCATAAGAACCACTAAATGTCCACACGGTTACCCTAGCTATAGAGACCACATAATATATAAAACTTTGACAGTTCTACAACGTTTTGTCCCCCAGAAGGACAATGGTAAGTCTTCGGATTTACAACGCTACAATCAGAGGTTGGATTCCCCTCGGTGGACACAGTAGATGTGGCTGTGATATAACAAAGCACACACACTTCACAACGTTTTCCATGGGAAAGTTTAGTGACACCCAAAATAATTGATTTATGACAATGTGCGACAGCAGATTAGGCACATTCCGTACTGTTATACGCGCGTACGTATGTGCCAACAGTGTCTAAGATTTAAGAAAAATTAACGCCTATTATGCTTCGGACATTATCTTAATAATTCCCATTTCTTAAAAATTATCAAATAAACAGGAACATGAATCACATTGTTTCAAAGACGTTAGGTAGTTAATATAAATAAAACTTGTTGAAACACCTTGATAGTACTGTTGTAATTATTCATATTGACACTAGCCATGTAGATTATTATTATTTATTTGTTAAAGTTACAATGACTGTACATTTCATCATCATTAGAACAGTTGATGACAACTGTTATTATTGAACGCATGGTTCGAAACGCAAAAGAAGATATTGTTCTACGCAACGGAACTGATAAAAGAAAATAGTTAAAATTGACAAATTAATACATGATAAAAATAGAAACAAGGTAATTTAAGCACCCATGAATGAAAGCAAAAAATGTTTTAAAAAGTCAATCACACTACATCTGCCATATCCAGTACCGATGAAGCCGTTCGTTCAATACCAGGGCTCATCAGACTAGCTTGGATACCACAGACATAGTAGTGGTTTAGGTGTATTATATATGTAATAAATTCTCGTGATCAGAAACCGTTGTGATAAAGGTACTTGTTTTTTGTGTGTAAATTTTGTAATTAGTGAAACGAATAATAAACAAGAAATTGCAATGCATTAATAGTAATTTGATCAGAAATAATATAGAATAATTTATCCTTTACTCATGATAATTGTCCTACACTGGATGGGATAACAGAAGTGCATCCTTGAAGTTGTGGTTTTCCAAATCACAAACAACCTTTTGGAGATTTCTTATACGTGTTAAAGATATCAGTCTTCCGGATAAAAAAGCCTGCGATTGTATTTGAAAGTTAAAATTATTAACTGTAAGAATAAAGTTTTAAGGGAGATTAAGAGTTAAACAATTACGTAAGTTCAATGACATTAAGAAGTATACGAGTTCCAGGATACACGTTTTTGGAACACCCAAGTGATGTTATTCACACTGATCAGGCTTCCATTTTTCTGATGACGAGAAAAGGGTTTTAACCAGAACATTACGATTTTCTATTCCCAATTGTTTCTGGTGTAGGCACATATAATCAGCCATTAACAATATTTTTGTCACCGTTTTTGAAAGAGTTTGTATAAAATGAATATTCTGTTACGGTTATTTTTGAGTTTGTCAATAGCTTAAAACAGACAAATTAAAAATCAACAGAATGACAAACTCTTGTTCTCTGATGTTCAATTCTACAATAACTAAGGTGTACTCACCACTAAAGTGTATCACAAACCCACTGTAAGTGGCTTTCACATTTTTATAGTTTCACTCCTTCAGACTAAAGAAAATCTGGTTAAATCCGTACTATATAGAACACTAAAATAGCAGGAAATCAAAACCTACTGGAAGCTGGAGTTGAGAGCATTAAACAAATGGTTAGAAGTAATGCTTTTCTGTTGTTGTTCCTAAATAGAGTAATCCACACAAAAACTGAAACTAAACATTCACCTGTTGTTGTATTAGATGTTTCGAGGGAAACTGTTACTTTACTCGCACTTAGACACTATTTAATATATGATTAAAAAGCAAGTTCTCAAACAGTTATTTCCAGTTAAAACGTATCTTTAAAGTAGAGTTCAAGTTAAAACGTCTCTTAAAATTTAAAGACAACATCCATTGAATATTTTACTGGTGGTATACGAGTTCCTGTGTCCGAGGTTGCAACCAGGGTTATATTAGGTCAATCGTTAGAAGGCTCTGCAGCCGAATAAAAGAAATGTAACGGTAAAACGTACAACACCAGTTGTAATACCAAATACCGTCTAAACGAATGTGATGTTGTGTCTACCTCCAATTTCTTCCACTTCATCCTCCATTTCCGGGAATAATCCCACTTTAGAATGCTAGAACCTCTTGCCATTAAGCTAAGAAAACCAGCTCTTTAACGAGAAAATGAGTGCACTGCCAGTACATTTTCAATCGTGAAAATGTAAAGTAGGAACACAACATGAACTTCGATCGTTGGATACCAGTTACTGTGTCCAGATTGTTCTGTTATATATATAGGTGAAACGGGACATAACCTTGCTAATAGAATAAGTGAACATAGAAAGGCATAGACATTAGGATCAATCAAAAGTTCTAAGCCAGCAGAAAATGTAGCTGATAACCTACATCAGCGTTTCCCAAAGTGTGGTGTGCGCTCCTTAAGGGTGGCGCAAATAATCTCTTGGGAGGAGAGGGCTTTCCATATTTTAAGTTGATACCTCTGGGAGGCCCTGTTGACACAAACCATGCAAGTTTTTGTTTATTGTTAAGCGCAACGCTACAAAATAGACTATCTGTGCTGTGCCCATCATGAACCCGGTTTTTAGCTTTATAAGCCTTAAGAATTACCGCTGTGCCAACCAAGCATATAACTTTTTTCTTTTTAATTTTTCCAACGTTTCAATGACTTTACAGTTCTCCATCATTAATGCAAGTAACGACAATGGTTATTAATGAATGCATGGTTCGAAAGGAATAACGATCAGAACTATCAGTTTAATACAGCAATGAAATGGCAGAATAAGAAGTTAAGATAAAGAAATTGCTAATAGTTTGTAATTAGTGAAAAATATAACTAAACCAATTAATCGTAAAATAAGAAGTTTGAAGTATTGTTAGATAATAACTCCTAAAATCAAGACTGGGAGCCAAGCTTCTGAAGGTGGAATTGATTGGTTTTGTGCTAGCCGTTCCTACTTTAGCAGTGATAGATTAGAAGGAAGAGAGCTGGTCAACAACACCCCGTCACTCCCTGGGCTGTTCTTGTCGGGCAGAATAATGGGACTTGAAACATACATATAGCTCAAAATATAGAGCGCCTTTTTATTTGGTGGAAATAGGGCGCGAACCACGGAAAATCGGCTCCACATTCTGGACCGCGATTGGTCTTGCAGAGAATGAAATAAACATACACAGTAAAGACAAAAGCAAACACGAGTGACCAAATTAATAAAATTTACGTTCAAAGTTAAGAATACGCTGAAGTATTTGCTGGAAACTGTATTGTAAACATACAAATATGACTTCACTTGAGGAGGACACGGCACGAAAACAGGGTCAAACAAATACAAGTCTTATGAAACATTTGTCTAAGCTAGAGGGTTAGTACAAGTTTACGACCTTGCTATGGATATCAATAACTACACGCAACAAAACACCTCCATCTAATCTTAGAAAAAAATACTTGAATACATCAGAATATTATTTAATAGTTATGAAAGGGTAGAAATGTCAATAACCCTTAATTGTCTATCAAAGACATTCCAGTTCATAAAACACAAACAACACAGCAAAATGAAGTGAAACAAAATATATAAAGCTATGTGTCAAACATTAACTGCTAATAAACAGCATAGGGTCATACAGAGACGTTTACAAGTTAGTATTAGTTGGATGTTTATCTTCTTTCATTATATTTATTTGTGTAGACTTTTAGAAGGTCTTGTAGCTAGTTTGAGTTATAATGCATTTAAAAGTTGATCAATTGGTAAAGAAACACTGTTTATGAATAAATGTTTTATTTACTCACTTGTGTTATTTGTCTTGCCTTTGCTGTTTTCATTAACATTTTTATTTCTTGTATAAAATTTCCAAAACCTGTGTTTTATTGAAACTTATACTTTTCTGTCAGACACATTCATCAAATAACATGTTATTGCCATGACCAAACATTTGTTGTTGTTTTTACAGAACTTATAAGAAAATAGGTATGAGGTGCAGTTGAGATTGAAACACTATCGGAAAATCCAGCATGATATAGGAGAAACATTCTTAGACCAAGAGTTTTCACCACCAATACTGAGAGCTATGTCTTCATTGTCGACCTATCCTCAGTATGCAAAGTTGAAATATTCTAGTGGATAATGAAACTACCAAGTTTTTACACGACCTTGTCGTATATCATGTACTCTGTAAAAAGCCATTAGTTTATCTAGTTAGTACATATGTTATTCTAGAAAATGATGGCATGACAAATGAACGTGATTTGAGAGATGCGACTGCCTTTTGGTTATGTCAGACACTGAATAAAATTAGTTATTTCTGATATACCTCCCATAGAAATTATCAATCAGTTTTGCTTGTGTGACAATTATA
>NW_013667402.1:61257-77622 GCF_000517525.1 Limulus polyphemus
CCCCGAGCTGTAAAATATAGTACCTACTTCGAGAAGTAACCAAAAGAACAAGGGTAATTCGAAATAAGATCAACTTGACTGTTTTCTTGACTACTGCCTTGCAAAACCTGCATATATTCATACTAAAGAAAAATTCAGAATGAATATTATAACACTACAAAAAGATAGTAACACATATTATGTTCACATACCAGACAGTTTATTCACATTTAATTGCGTACACAAATGGGAAACATAGAAAAGCACAAGTTTTCAGATAAATATAAAAGTTGGCTTGAAATATTAAGACATTATTGGCTCAGAGAAAGGAATATGGTGAGTTCTTGTGTTTTTAATCATTGTAAATAAAATTTTCAACTTGACCCTAATCGGAAACATTTTAAGAATATGATTTCTGTTTGAGAAAGTTATAGAGTTGTGTTAGAAATGAGAAATATGGTATACCCTTTATTTGCACTGATGTTGGTGAAAGAAATATTTCAATTGAGGAAAACTGAGATTTTGAGACTTAATTTTCTGAAGTGAAATCATAATTACTTGTTGGTTCAAAACGATAGAAAACATTATGTAATACTGTTGCCGAGTGGTTTTGATTTAAAAGTACATTTGGCTTGTACAGTTAAAATGTTTCTTTGTAGATATTAGTGAATGATCTACTTCATTTTATTATTTCTGTTTTCAAAGCTTTGTTAAGCACAAAACGGGTTACCTATGATCTGCCCACCACGGGTACCGAAACCTGGTTTCTAGCGTTGTAAATCCAGTGACATACTGCTGTGCCACTGGGGGCGGGTTTATTATTTCAGAAGAAGCAGATGTTATAAACGAAATTTGTGTTAACTAAATTTAGTCGTAGTGATTGCATTTCTTGTATTGACTACACGTATAACTAAATTTATTTGTGACATCAGGAATTACTTTACTTATTCAGAGTGTGTTTGATTACGTCAGAAGATAAAATGAAATTGTGAACAGGCAGGCTGTATAACATCAAGGTTACAAACTCTAAACAGTCAGGCTGTATAACATCAAGGTTACAAACTCTAAACATACAGGCTGTATAACCTCAATGTTACAAACTGTAAACAGTCAAGCTGTATAACATCAAGGTTACAAGCTCTAAAAATACAGGCTGTATAACCTCAAGGTTACAAGTTGTAAACAGTCAGGCTGTATAACCTCAAGATTACAAGCTGGGAACAGGCAGGCTCCATGACCTCAAGAGTATAAATTGTGAACAGGCAGGCTGTATGTCCTCAAAGTTACAAGTTGTGATCAGACAGGCTCTATGACCTCAAGGTTACAAGTTGTGAATAGACAGGCTCTATGACCTCAAGGTTGCAAGTTGTGAACAGGCAGGCTGTACTACCTCAATGTTGCAAGTTGTAAACAGGCAGGCCGGATAACCTCAATCTTACAAGTTGTGAACAAACAGACTGTATAACCTCGAGGCTACAAACTGTGAACAGGCAGGCCATATAACCTCAAGGTTATGTGCTCAAATAGCAGCTTGTCATAGACTGGCTTCATTTCGGATACCAGTGTATAGATTTTGCTAGTAGTGTTATTTTATTTTCTCATTAATACCAAGCTCTGTTTCTATAACAACCAGACAATGGAAGGAGAACCCATTTTCACATAAATATTTTATAGTGACTGACTGATAAGGATATTGTCTGTGACTACTGCAGTCAGGAGGTCTGACTAGTGTAGCTGTATGTATGTATTCACTAGTGCTTGGAACAGGCTCATTCTAGTATTCAACAAAAACATTGTGAGGCGTGGGATGTATCCTGTTTTCCTAGAAATGATCAAGCTCTGGTCTAATTGGTCATGGCGCTTAACTTCGGGTAATGTTTCAAATTTTCACGTTGGTGTTCCATAGCTTGGCCCTGTTTTATGCCCTTCGTACTTTGGGGCCATGGGTGCGTTATAAGATTGACGGTCAAATCACACTATTCTATAAAACAAGAGTAGTCCAAGGGTTGGCGGTAGGTGCTCTTAACTAGCTGCCTTCCATCCAGTCTATCAGTTTAAAATTAGGGACGGCTAGTGCTGGTGGCCCTTCAATAGCTTTGCGCGAATATTCGTAAAACAAACAGAGTCACAGATAAACTTGACCACTAGAAGCTAGCTATATACAAATGGTTCAATACTATAATAATAACAGTATGTATTAAAACCGATAGCACAACACCAATGTTTATAAGCACTTTATTACATATACATATATATTATATTTGTAGTTTCGAAAAATTATATATGCCATTTGAGAGGTATTTGTGTGTGTAATGAATGACTTACTTCATTGCTACATACATGTTTCTAGGAGGAAACAAGATTGCTACTTACAAATGTAATAAGCCTAGTAATATAAACGAAAACAAAAACAAAAAATGAAAGCTAATTAAGTAACCGTTTGTTGGGCGCCCATCCGATTTCATCAACCAAGGAAAAGGAAGAAGGAAATCAGTGTGTACACTACTATTTCCTGGGGGTGGGGGAATACATTATTATTTGAAATGAACTTGGTTCTATCATATAAAGACTTGGCTGATCTGTGAAAACAAGTTAGTAGAGTGACAGGTAAGAATTATCGATGTATAATATCACTCCTTGCAAAGAATTGTCTTAATTATTGTGCAGAAAGAATATTATCCAAAAGTTCAATAGAATAGCTCTGGAAATACAAGGAATTAAAATGAAAATCAGGGTACGATAGAAAGGTGCACGCGAAAAATAAGTGTGTATGATTACTGCAGAGCCTTTTTAATATAGTGACTGGGCAACAGAAATGTCGCTCAATCAAGAAAATTTGTCAACAAGCAAATGGAATTTTAAATTACTGGGCGATGATGATTTTTTTTGATGAATTACGGCTTTTTCTCTACCGTATAATGGGTTTCATACTTGTAAACAGTTGGTGGCTACCCTTTGTCGCCCAGCTTAAAAATGCTATGTATTACTGTAAAATTGAAGGAAAAAGTATTGTAGAGTAAATTATCTGATGAGTGCTTAATCTTGCAGTCTAAAAAATCCACTATTTACTCATGTTCGCAATGATCGTTCACTGTTGCTAATTTGGCGAATAAATTGTGTAAAAGTAAAGGTAAAGCGGAGTAAAACGTCTTAGCTACAAATATATGAGTATTTTTAGCATCAGAGCATAAAGCAACACTATCATGCTTGAAGACAGCTGTTCATTCTTCACAGTTAGTAATATACTTTTCAAAGGCTTAGTCGGTCTGATGCCAGTTTTGGTATTGAATAATAAATATTAACGAGACTAGCATAAAATACATGCGCGGATCTGTGGGCTTCAAAAACCCCCTCACAATTCACAGAAGCTCCAATGTACTGATTAAGCTTCTCCATTATCCCCAATTGCTATTATAGCTACTCCATGAGTGGCCCATACCCGAAAAAGACCCCGCTAGGACACCCGCCGTGTGCCAAGTTTGGTCCCACTATCTCCAAATCTGTGCGAGGAGTTCGCCGTCAAATTCACAAAAACACTACGTGAATGAATACAGAATTGCTTAAGAAAATGATATGCTACTTATGTATTTTCTGTTGACAATTCACCTTGAAAAAAAAGTCAAAATACACGTGTTTAAAAAAAGGACAACAATCTATTCTTTGCAGTCCTGATGCTTAATCATTTTAAAGCAGGTTAAAAAAGAAAACAAACAACTATCCTTGAATATAGCGACTTGACCTTTTATTTAAATGAACCATAAATAATTTGTTAATATATCATTCCTGACAGTTTTAACTTCTTACTGATGGAAAGTTAGCAGCCACCTAAAACTTGTAATTTAGTTATTTTTATCATGTCAACAAATGATTACAAAAATAATAATTTAAATCACTTATTTCTCTTTTAGCTCTAAATCAGCATAATTTCGTCAATACAAATATGAAATCGACAATTAAAAATCTTTTATAAGTCTATTCAAAGTGTTTTAGTATCATTTTTCAAAACAAAATGACAACTTGCGATACTTACGAGGATATTAAGAATATTGCATGAAAGTACTTTCAGCTGTCCGTTCAACTTTTTCACACCTTCAACTGGTATGTCCGTTCAACATTTACACACCTTCAACTGGTATGTCCGTTCAACATTTTACACACCTTCAACTGGTATGTCCGTTCAACTTTTACACACCATTTTCATAACCTTTCTATTGGAATTGTTTTGAGTAATTATTTAAAACTTTTATATATATACTGTTAAAACAAGACGAGAGAAAATATTAACTTAAAATAATAAATACTTTGAATGCAATAAAGCGTACACGCTCAGTTCTGCGGAATGTAACCACCAGCATTTGTTACTGTGAATATCTGCTGAAATGTGGTTTTAAAAACACCCAACAACTGGTAATTTGGAAACCAAAATAAATATAGGATTATACATTAGTGGAGAAAAACAGAACACCACAACAGATTACGACCTGAAGGGGCTAAAGGGTTAAAAACCGAACGGTTCAACCTTTTCTTTTTTTTTGGGAGGGGGGAGAGGCAAAATATTCATACCTCATTGATTGTTTGTTTGTTTTTGAATTTCGCGCAAAGCTACACGAGGGCTAGCCGTCCCTAATTTAATGGTGTAAAACTAGAGGGAAGGCTAGTCATCACCACCCACCGCCAACTCTTGGGCTACTCTTTTACCAACGAATAGTGGGATTGACCGTCACATTATAACGCCCCCACGGCTGAAAGGGCGAGCATGTTTGGTGTGACTGGGATTCGAACCCGCGACTCTCAGATTGCGAGTCGAGTGCCCTAACCACCTGGCCATGCCGGGCCATCATACCTCATTGAAAAAAAAAAGTGAACATTTTCTAAAAAAAGGAAGTACTGCACTGGAAAAATGTTCGGATTGGGCTGATATAAACTATAATGTTTTATATATTATAAGCGGTACCATTTACTGAAAAAAATAACACTTTTTTTAAGAACTCCATATTTACATTACAACAGTAAAGATATAATCAAACCTTCACGTACAGTCTTAGTGAAAGTCGTGTTTATGTTGTGAGGAGAGTACTGTTATTTAAAATTGTGTTCTGTGATAAAGAAATGGTTGTTACACATATCGGAGTTATTTTTCTAATTGTCTAAATCTTGAATACCCAAAGTGTGAAACTTGTTTATGGATTTTTGTTTGTGACGCCACATTGTATTTATTATTTCGGCCATATACAAAGATACATATATACATGCTGCGCTCATTATAGTAAGAATAATGTTAATTAAAAAACACGGGCGTAACTCGCCCAATAGCATTTGACTGTTATCAGCCTCCCAGTTGCTCAGCAGTAAGTTTGAGAGCTTATGACAGTGGCGTATTTTATAATGTCGGTGCCATCGGGGCATTGCACCGTCGAGCCTCTCATATTGCGATCCCCCAAAGTGATGCAAAAAAACTTATACAATTCTATACCTATAGCTGATCGGTACAGATGGGCCCCCTAAGAATATTTCACCGAGTAGTTTGAAGTGTTAAAAACGCCTCTGGCTTATAACACTAAAAAATTGGGTTTCAATATCAGTGTCGAATACAGCACAGATAGGCTTTGTTCTTAACAGAAAATATTTACCTAAAGAACGCATTAAACTGCAAAGAATAATCTCGGAACATTTCACATGTTGCCTCAAAGAATTTTTTTAATCTCATGCCTCGTCTTTTTCAAAGTTGAAACTAATAAGTTTCTGATTAAGACGTTGGCACAGAGGATCACATACAAAAGTTGTAATGGTTTTCAAATGAGACCCAAAACTCGAGGGCTTTCGAATAGTTCACTATTCTTCTTCCTGAAGCGCTCGAGTTTTGGATCTCGTTTGAAAACTAGTAATATTTTATTTATAAGTTTCGAAACTTGCACCATGATAAAAAATTACAACGATTATTCGAGATAAAATATAGTCACCACACTTGTTGTTATAATATTTTACTACTCATCGTTTTTATATTTACTGTAGCAGTTAAAAACTATGTTTTACCATTTCATAACATGGAAACGAATTCAGTCATATGTATATCACAAAGCTTGAAATCAGAGGTGCTGGGGTGTTTACAATCAAACTCTAAGTTTTTATTGTAGAATTGTGTTGATTGCTGGTGCTATAGAAGAACACGTCCTCGTATAAAAAAGTATCTGGATTGTATATATACCACATTGATAAGATAAACTAAAGTCCTATTGAGGTATTCCACAATCCCAGGTTACCTAGGCCAGCAGTTATTCTCATTACATAAATAACGGCTAATACTGTACATATGCACGAAATTGTTTGAAAATAAGTATGAGTGTATGTTTTAATTATTAAAATAAACCATAATAACTTCAACAAAACGCTGCTTAAATTAAAAAGATCACTAGAGCACAGGCGTTTATGTTGTTGTAGTTTTGATAACTATTGAAATAACGTTTTTTTCAAACAATAAAGTTTTTTTCTTTGTTCTACAATTGCGTTTTAGTCTTTCATTTTCTTTCCAAGTTCAGTTTATTTTACGCAATGCATCGCTTCCAAATCTACAGCATTGGTACGGTTTAATACTTACCTACTGAATCCAGTTTTAATATGTAATATCACAATTACTTGTGGTGTAACGTAAAATTATATCATCATGCTACAAAACAAAGAAGTCAAACATTTACAAGAATTGCAAAGAAACACTTGGTATATAGTAGCTTTTACTTAAGCACTGCATGTATTATAAAGCAAGAAGAACTTAGGATCAGGCAAGATTTGAGAGAGGTGACTGATGTATATGTATAAAACGTTTCTCGACACGTGTAGTTTTATCCAAAGATAAGTGTCGTACAAATAAAATGAAAATTCATCTTCAATTGGAAATTCATTACATCTGTTAACTGAATATGTTGAATGGTGTAAGCAACTTAAGTTAGAGCCAATTAAAGTTAGTCATAACGTTTATAAATCTTGGCTAGGAGAAAAAGCAAGTAAAATGGCTGAAATGTGGAATATTTATGATTTAATTAAATTAAGAGCCCAATATTTTCTCATCTGATTATATTTTGTATCACACAGTGGTAAGATTCTGGTTCAAGTGATATTTTTATTAATATTCATGTATGTAACTTTTCGGTTTCTAAATGTGAAATTGATGTTAGTAACTGTTGAACATGCTGCTAGCTTCACTGTAGTTTCGGTTTAGTATCTTATGCTTATAAATGCAATATTTAAATACTTCTGCTTTGTATTAACACTTCTTTATTAATGAACTAAGATCCAATTTAAATTAGAAATTATTCCAAACAAACAGTGTAAATCTGAACAAACTTTCTGATTGTTGTTATTTGGTTAAGAATGATCAAGATAAATTTTTCTTTCTGAATATTTATAAGTACTGTTTTTTGTTTCTCCTTCTCTGTAGTTCCTAAAACAGCATGCACATAGATACGATCAGTTCTCTGTATAAAGTACCTTGATGGGATTAAGATAACTAAGATCAAATAGAAGATAATGATTTACGACAATGCTAATGACCTAGTGAGATCTGATACAAGTAAACTTAACATTTCTACAGGAAAATAACACGAGTAATATGGAATTAGGGAGGATTTTTAGTTTTACATAAATTGTTGAAAAGTTCCTCAAAGAACAGAAAATATTGTTTTCTATGCGATAAGATTTATGTAACGATGTTTTATGATATCAATTACAAGATATGAATCTTTTAGCAATATATAAATTTGCTGGATGAAACAAAATTCACTAGGAAATATTTGGTAAGTGGCCAAAACAGGTAAATTATATTTCTACTTTACATATATATATATATTGATAGAAAGAATGAGAAAGGATATATATATATATATATATATTGTATAGAATTAGGGAGGATTTGTAGTTTTATATAAACTGTTGAAAAGTTCCTAAAAGAATAGAAAATATTGTATGTATGTATATTGTATGGCTGATGTATTGTATACATGGCAGATATGTATAGTATATATTACAGATGTATACTATGTATGACAGATATATATATATATATATATAATAAGTATGACAGATATATATTGGTATTTGTTAATTTTGCTGTTCATCCATTCCTTTTCAGCACCAAATCAAACAATGCAGACTGTGCTGTTTGTGTTGATCTTTATGACGACTGTTACGTGGTGAGTACAATAATAGTAATTTTATAACGTATAGCATTAAAACTAGCATGTTTACACATTTATTACTTCAATTAACAATATCGTTGTACAAAAAAGGTTTCATTAATTTAGACTCATCTGGAATACTAAGAACTCTACTCAGATCTTACACCTTGCACCCTGACATGAAAGTAAGTAGTACAGTTTTCGGTGCAAATGTGCCAAACCCCAGTTATACAACGTAACACATGTGTTTCAGACAGCCAGTATTCCGTTCCAAATGCTCTTATGCACATCTTCTCTATTAGTTAATTAATAACAACGTTCGTTCTATTAACTCGGAGTATTTTTATAGCTCTTGTAAAATTCCCACTTTTAATTTTCAAACAGTTTTTGTGATAGCAACTAGCTGCGTTATGTGTAAATCTAACGTTTTTGTTATGTGTGTGTTGGTTCGTTAGCCAAGTCTAGATGTTCTCGATGTATAAATAGTACGCAAATACCAAGACGGTGCCACAGTACGTACAGCTTAATATTCTTGGGTGTAGTGAAAATATTTTGAATGTTTTAACTAGTATAATTGCGCTAAAAACACAAACTAAACGAAACTTCCACAAAAATAACTTTGTATTTAAATAGGTTTGTGAGACCGATAAAAAAAAATCAGACTTGAGTTTTCAAGATGACTAAAGAAATATTTAACCCAGAAAAGAAATGTTTTCAGTATTGGATTAATAAAAATTTTTTAGATAATCGTTGTTACTCAAGGTATCCAAGATTTTTTAGCATCAGGAGAGCACACGCTCACCGCTGAGCCATTGAGAGATGCACATAGTCATGATATTCTTAATCCTAACCATCTATTTACAGAATTAGTCTTACCAACATATTTGCAAACTGTTCTATAATGATGTTATTGTCTACAAGCATGGAGTAGTTATGGTGTAAATGGCAGACTGGTAACAGGGAAGGTAGCGTATGATCGAACAAACATGTGCGAGTTGTTATTTTGGTCTGTATAAGTTGTTTTGAGCATTTGTTCGTCAAAACACACATAACACCCGTTTTATATAAAAGGATGTTCTTTTTGGTTAATATTTTTCGAAACAGATCAACGCTTTGTTCAGACAATTTATCTGTACTTGGCCATTTTAAGATTGCTCTTATACAGTATATTTATAGCTCTAGTACTGGGGAGAATTTGTTGAAAATTAAACCTAAAATAAGTTTTTGTATATTTTAAACAGGTCCATTTCCATGTCCATGCCCAACTTTTGTCCTGTATGCGATACTTCAAAATGTGAGCCAATAGAATCATGTTCCACGGAAAAGTTGCTTGACCAATGTGGATGCTGCACCGTTTGTGCCAAGGTAAATATTTAACCACTACATTAAAACCTTCTGTTTTATAAATGTATTCTTGGTAAAAGCATTAAATCTTTGATGTTAATTTTTAACTGGTAAACTATGATTCATTTACATCACAAGAAAACTTACCTTTATAGTGAACTGTTTCAAATATCGTATTACAAATAAAACATCTTCAAGGGAAAATAACGATAACCCCTTTTAAAGATTCTGGTAATGGTCTTTACAAATCAAAGTATTGGTAATAATCTTCAAGAGTCAGCGTTTTTCTTCAAAGTTAAGAATAGCGGAAATGATTTGCAACAACCAAGATATTAATAACAATTTTCAACAAACAAGATAAAGATATAGATAACTGTATCGAAAGATCGAGCATTTTAACAAGTATTTTTAACAAGTACCTACAGGTGACTTCGTTCTGTCTCCTGGATTGGACTAGCGTTATCTAGGGCTATTCTTCGCAGAGGAGAACAAACAATTGGTTTCTGTAGTGTACCTGTTTAGGCTGGCTTTTTCTTGGGCAACACAAAATGCTAAACACCTTGATTCGAATGCCGTCAGAAGAGCCTCTGTCCTCCAGTCATTGTACTATACAAAATTTAGAAAATCTCATTCCTGAAAGCTCTGGAGATCATCAACTGTATCAAAGGCTTAGTATCACTGCTCGGTGTTTGATAACAATGGTATATCACTCTTTCTTGCACTTGTAACTGTCTGTTACATGTGTCTATGCTATATTCCTCAATATGAGCAAGTCACACTTTATCTTGTTGTATACAAGGAGTGTCCCAACTAGATCTAGGTTATTTTTTTCTGGAGTTTACAAAACATTTATTGTGGTTTTTACCTGCTATGGCTTGTCGGCGTTATAGCAGAAATGGTCTCAACTCCCACATATCTAACATCTATGCAGAACTTTAACATTCACTGTACATCAGTGATGGCTATATCCCTAATGCTCCAGGGAAACCTGCATGGTTGTTGTTTGATTGGAAGTGTATCATCTTTATGTATATGATGTTGTGTGAATGTTGTAGTCAGCCATTTGTCCTACAAATACATTGCTATATTCTGCCAACAAGTCATTGAGTTGTTGCTGCTGCATTGAGCTTAGGTTGCTTTTCTCTATTTTTATCTTAAACACTATCAGTGTATAATTCACTTATTCCTTTTCTTCTTTTTTTCTTATCACAACAGTATAGAACACCAAGGCGACAATGTATCATCAAATCATATTTTTGCAATGCTACTATCCAGTACGCTTCCATCCCTTCAGGATTTTTAAAGTTCATCAGCCACTTCAGTGGTTCATGTTTCACTCAAACAATGAACTTTCCACCATAGAATAAGTGCCAGAACTGTTTTACGAAGATCACAACTTTAAACATATATTCTTTCTTCATCGTGTTCAGGAGCTGTGAATATTTATGACAAGCGTATGCGAGTACATGTTCTAATCAATCCTGCAACTGTGATAACACTGCTACAATTTCACTATCACTTGTGCTGATGTTTTAACAGGAATTCACAGTCCTATTTTGAATGTGCCAACAATGGGGCTTCTACTGAAGCACACTTCAAGAACTCGATTGCTTGCATTTATCACTGGCAAAATAATGATGATTTATTCTTTTTAATAGCCCCCCAGTAGCACAGCGGTATGTCTCCGGACTTACAACGCTAGAAACCGGGTTTCGATACCCGTGGTGGGCAGAGCACAGATAGCCCTTGTGTAGCTTTGTGCATAATTAAACAAACAAACAAACAATCTTTTTAATAATATATATAGTAAGTAAATATATATAGGTATGTTGAGTTAAGGATTCTTGTACAATAGGTGTATGTGACCTGTTGGCGATAAATTCGACGATAAATGAACAGCTTGCACTCCGACTGTTTATAAAAACATTCAAAACAAGTTAAACGTATGTACAAAAATTATTTACACTATATGTGTCGAAGTTGTATCTTAAGTACTATAAATTTCTCTTCTTGTTATCAAAAGTCCACTTATGCCAGTTCAATTGCTCTAGAATTCAGTTGACAAGCTGTAATATCTTTCTCTATTTTTATGTTAAACACTTATTCCTTTTCTTCTCTCTCTCTCTTTTCTTCTTCTTTTTCTTCTTATTACAACAGTATCGGTGTATAATTCACTTACGCTGCCTTGTTGAGTTATCACAGTTGTATCCTGAACTTCCGATACTCATCTGTTTTTTCTTATTTAGGCCTACATCCAATAAACGTCTGCTTTTCGCATGTAGACCTACTTCCAAATATTTGCCTGCTTTTTGTCAAACTCCATACTGGCCGGTTCAATTGCTTTAGAACACCCTTTGGCGTGACAAATTATTCTCCTAAAATGTCAAAAAACTGTTAATCTCACTTTAACATATCATCTGTTAGGCCTTTCACTCCTACGACGGTTCACTTTACGTTTTCTAACTTTTCTCTAACCAAAACTCTCTTTCACTCGGCTTTACTTTTGGCTCTCTTCTCGCTCTCTGGTCTCTCGTCTGCTCTGTCTGTCTGCTATTCTCGCTCGTCTCACACTATTTATATATTTATCACTTAATCATCAGCTCGCCTTCCAGAAATCTCTATATCCTCGACATACATCAATGAACTATATACACAACGTACGAGTCTTATCGAGTTACATAACTAAAATTGTCATAACATTTACTTTAAAATAATAGCTTTTAATTCTCTTGTTATGAAAAAGCTAAACAATCATGAAATCTTCACTCACCAAATAGATAAACAAATAATACCTACACTGAACAGTCTTTTATATTATTACAATCACTCCATGTGAAGAACATCTCTACCTCAGTATCCCAGTGCAAGGTCTAACATATTGAACCAATGGTCCCCTTACCAGAATTTTAGACATTCAACTGTTTATGGTAATAGAAAGGTATCAATGTGAGTTACAATGTTCACATATCTAACATCTATGCAGAACTTTTAACATTCACTGTACTTCAGTGATGGCTATATCCATAATGCTCAAGGGAAACCTGCATGGTTGTTGTTTGATTGGAAGTGTATCGGCTGTATATATATGATGTTGTGTGATTGTTGTAGTCAGCCATCTTGTCCTATAAATACATTGCCATATTCTGCTAACAAGTCATTGAGTTGCTGCTGTTGCATTGAGCTTAGGTTGCCTGCAGAATAATAATTCAATAATATTAAATGTACTAGTATCCATCTATGTATTTGCTTTTGAATGCCGTGCAGATGCAACCCTAAAATTAATGCTAGCATTGGTTATTTTCACTTCTGTTACTCATTGTCCACAATTGCTGTAGAACACCAAGATTTCATATCACTTGAACAGATAACTGTCCAAGCTGTTGCTACTTACCTTCTGGATAAGAAATAGCTCATTTCATTTGTGGGTTATGTAATCATATTACACAGCACCAATACACTGCTTGGAACACCACTTGTACACATGAGGGTATTGGGATTTACTCTACCACATATACTAATGCAGTCTACTGTTTTTGGGGTCGGTCTGGGTTACATCAAGTAATTGACTGCAGAACTTAAGTTCACTAATAATTCCCACAGTACATCCATTCCAAGGATGCTGATGCCAAACCTAGGTCAGTGAGAACTACCTTCATTCTGTTAGTGAAACATCCTATACAAAGTCAGAGTATGTTTCGTTTCCATTCACATCTAGTCCATCTCTGTTCACCAGAATGAAGTTCATGTCAACTGGCTCAGGTGGTGGTTTTGTTCGGAGTGCCTCATACACCACAAGATCTATCAGTGTTCCGTCTGTTACTGTATCATCCAGGAGCTCTATTTCTCGCTCTTATACTCTTACAGATACATACCATGATCCACCCAGCCCTGAGAGAGCTGGGTTGACTATCCCACGTTTTGGAGAAACTTGTTTATTGCTTTATCCAAGATCGTAACCAGATCTGATTTGGGATCTTGAAGTTTTCTAGAGCTGTAACAGCAGTATTAACTGTCTGATATTGGTTCTTCCCTACCTGTTGCACCATCAGTCAAAACTAATGTCCTTGGCTATAACTGAATAAATAGAGTTGTTTAAACAAATATTTAAACAACTCTATTTATTCAATTATGTACAAGCTGCCCAGTGTCGGCTAACAATACGAAGAATTGAATTGTGACGAAATGGTATAAGTTCTTCAAATACCTATAGAATGATAGGTTTCTTTTTTGTGAGTGTAAAACACTTAAATACAGAAGTTCGATCCTTGGCTATGTTGCTTCTCAGCAAGGTATGGGCACATTACTCGAAGGTAACTGAACAACAACATATATTGCAGCATATAAATCATGTGAGGACTGGGATAGCCCTGCCAATTTATTTGATACCAGTGTGATTGTATTACGATGCCAGTCTGTGTGGGTGGTTGATCCTTGGTTGAGTTTAAAACTGGCATATGTTAGTGCTTGGACAGGATGTTCTGTCCATGGTTTAGTTGCTGAAGCTTCTGGTACAGGCTTCTTTCTCTCTTAGGATCAGTTCGAAATTATCATTTCGTACTGCATCATAACAAAAACTGCCTCAGTAAGGGTGAGAAGATCTCTCACACTCAGCATTATCCACCATAAGCAGAGCAGGAATTATCTACTAGAAAACAACAATGAAACAAAAACAGCTAGAATGAAGTCGACTTAACAGCTTTTTTCGACCACGTGTTATTTGAAACTTACATATCTACAGACAAAGAATATATTCAGAATAAATACTATAATATTACAAGAAAATAGGAACACATTGTATATTGATATACCACATATTATGGAGATATTGATTTATTAGAAAAGATAGTAGGAATTTAGTGTGATTGTTATTAGCAGCTTGAAACTAATCGTACTAGGATCTTTTTTTTAAAGAAATTTTAAACATTTACTTTCCACCATATTATTTGGGGTATTGCCTATAATCAAAGTTTAAAATATGTTCCCTCTATTTCATACATGGATCAAACAAAGCATTTAAAATTTGACCTTATTTTTTCTGGGGCACAGAAATAGAGGTGACTCACAAGTTTTTCAGGATTTTGAAAATGTTGAAAGCTTGGATATTCTGAATGGTAGAATGAAAAGGCTGGAAACATATTTGCTGGTAAATGTAAGGCTTAGAAGCCCAGTTCCAGACATATTCTTTGGCAAAATTATTTCTATGTTAGTTCTAAATGTATAAAAAAAACAGTAGTTTACAGGAGAATGTGTGTTATTATTTAAATTATTGTAAATATATACAAATCAGCAAGCTCTAACTATTACTTTTCAAAACATTAAGAAAAAAAAGTTATCGAAACATAACATAAAGTGTGAGAAGTGAAATACACACAAGTATATTCCATGTACCATTAACACAATTAAGAAAAAGTCTTTAATATAATAGACGTAGGTATTATTACTTGAATCTAGTGAACTTGAGAATCAATGTGCAGGAAGTTCAGTTACTTTTTCACTGTAAAGAATGTTTTACATTTATGGCAGATGATCTTGTAGCATTTCTACAAAATCTCTACTTAGTTCTAGCATGCAGAAATAGTTCTGTCTTTGCCATTTCTCAAGTTTATGGAGTTAATAGTTACAATATCCTCTCAACAGGGACTACAAGATCAGTGTGGTGGGATTTGGAATCACGCAGGAACTTGTATGAAAGGCTTAAAGTGTCAACCAAATTCTTCATACCCCCAGTTGCCTGGGAGGTGTGTTGTTGAAGCCGCAGAAGAAACAACACCAGTTAAACCTTTGGGTTAATTTTAGAAACCTGAAACTTTGCAATTTTTTCTCCACTTAATTCTTTTTTGCTTTGTTGATAATTCTTCAAGCACTTAAGTGCAAATAAGGAAAAAATATATTTGTTAATTGATTTAATGTGAATGATTATAATCTTGTGTTAAATAAGTTTTAATTTTTTCTTCTGTATTCAGAGATCATCCCTAATGAATATAAAACTTTATTTACAGATATAAAATGAGCTCTGAAATGTTCTTCTCATGGTATATTGTATGTTTGTGTGAAAATAACAATCATTTAATTTTGTGTATTGAAAGTAACTAACATTGTATCTATCACCATGAATGAATAACCTACATGTCTAGTTATTTACCAATAATAAAAGTTGATAAAATAACGTTTCACACATGGATCGAACAAAACATTTGTCTAGTAACTTGCAAGGCTAAAACGAATCTCCAACGTACTGATATTAACATATAAACATTTCATATTTGCCGTTATTCTGTTACAATATAATAAACCTGACTAGAATCTAATAAGAAATGTTTACCTAAATCAGATTTTCTAGTTTTAAAATATTTACGATCTGATATTGTTGAGAATATTTGAAATTATGTCGTCACTTAAAGTGTATTGAATTTGTTCAATTTCATAGTTTATTAAAATTGAATTAAAAGACGAATGTAGAGTGAACTGTGTTATGACACACGTTATTGTCCAAACACTTATATAAAACATTTCCAAATAAAATATGGCAATACGGTGGATTTTCTCTGTCTATTACTTCTCTAGTATTTATTGCATTTATTTCTTGTAAATTGGTGATTAACAAGCATGCGCACACTTAATATAATAACAATAATACTTAGAAATTATATAATACATGTTTTAATGTTTTTCAATTTTTAATAACCATCGCAATTATTTGTTTGTTTGTTTCAGAACTTTTGTAAAAAGCTACACAAAGGGCTGTCTGCGCGTAATTTCAAACTGCTAAACTAGAAATAAGGTAACTAGCTAAACTTAATCACCGCTATTATTTGTGGTACTCTTTGATCGATTTTCACCCAAAGAGCGGATCGCGTTTTGGAGCCATTAGATC
>NW_013667402.1:78427-86151 GCF_000517525.1 Limulus polyphemus
CACAAGCCACTAAGTCATACCCAGATTTTTTTGTATTACTTTTTCTGTATTATCACCATCAGATTTTCATATTTCAAATAATCTATCTCTCATTTGTCAAACATTACTTCGTTTTCATCCGTGTAATGAAGATATCTGACACTTATAAAAAATAACTAAAACCGATTATAAGTTTCAAATAGGAAAGTAGAATCTAATGAGTACAAAAGCCAAGTTTTATTAAAGGTACTTATTATAAGTGTATGCTAGCACAAGCTTTTTGTTAGTTCTATTAAAATTTATTTGGATCAAGTAATGTGTTGATCTATATGAATCAGTGGTTGAGTTTTTTAAAAGATTAATCAACACGATGTTTGTTCAAGTAGTAAGTATTGCATAACACTAAGGCATTCTAAAATGTATATTTTAGCCACACAATACAAATTATGGAATTCTACACTGGTGCAGCTGTTAAATTATTATCTGTGACAGTTATTACATGCAAGGTATTTCGATATTAACATGTAATGTTAGCAATATAAAGCCTCTTATATTCGTTTTCACTGTAAAACTAGTAACAAGAAAGATATGCTGTATTTAACATTTATATTTTGATTATACGTTTCAAGTCTCAGTCACGTAAGAAGTTTTGTTTTGCTAATGTTTTCAAACAGAATACTTGCTTTGTAAGTGCTTTTGAAATAAGTTTACTTTGAAAAGAAATTACTTACATAAAAGCCTATAAGCAAATACGTAGAAATGAACTTGAATTGGAATAAAACAGGTAATTATTTCTATTTTCGGATGAACATTCTTAACAAAAGTATTAGTATCGAGGCTTTGACTCCACATACCTGTCAAGAATTGGGTAAGATTGCCATAAAACTAGAGACTTGCCAGAAAATATGTTGCAGAGAATAAATCTCAATTTCTCTGGCCTCGACTGAATTTGGCACAAAGGAAAAGTCTGGACACCAGTTGTACATAATAAAACAGTCTATATTTCAACGCACGATCGAACAACAAGCGTAAAGTGTGGCATCTATACTAGAAAGAGATGTGATTTTAAGAAAGTTGTGGTAGTGAATTCTATGTTAGATTACAAACTGTTAAAAGTTCTAAAAATTATTTGATACATGACATTGTATATCAGTAATAACAATGCCATTTTTTCTAAGAGCACAAACGTTGCTTACGTGATTAATGACCACTTTTATGTACCTGCGACACCCTTGTTGATTGGCTTAATCATTTAAATAACTATGGCAAGAGGAGCGTAGTGTTTGTTTGTTTGTTTGGAATTTCGCGCAAAGCTACACGAGGGCTATCTGCGCTAGCCGTCCCTAATTTAGCAGTGTAAGAATCGAGGTAAGGCAGTTAGTCATTACCACCCAACCCCCTACTCTTGGGATACTCTTTTACCAACGAATAGTGAGATTGACCGTCACATTATAACGCCCCCACGGCTGAAAGGGTGCGCATGTTTGGTGTGACAGGGATTCGAACTCGCGACCCGCAGATTGCGAGTCGAGCGCCCCAATTCAAGGTTAAGGACAGCCTGATAACAAGTGTAGTAGAATGTGGTACTTGGAAAAGTTCCGTGTTTAATTTATCTATTAGCTTAGAAAGACAAATTGTTTACACATTTTATTTTTTTGTAGTTTAAAAACTAGATATCTTCGATTTTGTAAAAATAAACTTTTAGGCATACATGGTTTTAACATTACAGCTACGATATAGAAAAACCGCCTTGTCCAGTATTGACCTTATTTCAAGATGCTAGCTACACATGGTCAAGATGCGTGTCCTATTTGAATATATTTAGACGTTTCTCGTAGACAATGTTTGTATAAATTTATTCTGATATCTCGTACCCGCTTTCTTTGGTTTCATTGCTGAAATTTCAGTTTAGAAACTCCTGGAAGTTAAATTCTCCCTACTTTAACTTGGGAAAGCCAATGATGTCAGTAGTTCCTACGTTCTGAAAGGGATGGCATTATTGTTTTTGTAAATATAATGGAATACTCTTGTGGTATATATATATGTGTGTGTGTGTGTGTGTGTGTGTGTTTTCTACTTCCTTGTATTAATGTAGGGTTCTTCAAACTTTGTTATTTGTGCAGTTGCCGCATAACACATTGGTCAAGAAGGTCGTTAAGTTACTGTTGCTCAAGCTACCAATTATTTTGTGTCATTCACCTAGAGTAATACTTTTTGCCTTTCCATAGTATATATTGCTGGAAGACCACCCGTAGTGTTTGAAGTTACAGTTATCTTTCCTACTGACAGTCAGGTCTCTTGAGATAATTACTTCCCTTATGTTTCATTACGAATGATTAGTCATGTGAATAGTGCTAGTTGCTCTGGATTAGTCTGCCATTAATAAGTTAACTAAGTAACGAGAGATTTATATAATCTGGATCACGATCTTAACAAAGTCAGTGTGGAACAAGATCTTGACTAAGTAAGCTATAGAGTTAGAGATTACTGCAATCCTAACTTACCAGTAAAGGTGACTGTCCTTTGTGACAAGTAAAGTACATTTTCACTGAGTTTGTTTGAATGAAGGTTGTTTATGAGATTGTACATTTATGTTCAGTATTTCTTTCTTTATTGCAAACTCAGTTAATCAAAGAATACAGAATTATTTCTCAATAAATATCTTGACGAATCTCTGGTTTACCTGCATGCCTATTTTGTCACTCTTAAGGGATCTCAGTACTATCTGAAAATATCGCACACTTCTAGACTAGAACAAAATCTCAGATTACCTTCAAAACATCTTCCTGCATTTTAGAAATGCTGCCCAATCCAAACCTTGATACACTCAGTATTTTGCTTTGTTTCTTTATTGTAAATGAGGTTTAATTTTATTTTGTTTAACATATTAGCGATCTATTTTTCAGCTTACTCAAATAAAATTTTCGGCTTTAACTCTATTACAAAATCTGCCCTTTCCTCCTCGTGTTATTTGCAGTTATTACCCGACAGGTAAAACAGAGTATCTGACAACCACAAGCCCAAGTGTAAACTATCCAAGAGCCAAAAGTGAAAATTACTACTATGTAATCTGTTGACGTGAAAAAGTTATCGACACATTTCAGGGACGTTGGTCTGGTTAAGTCGCGAATTCAGGATTATAAAGAAATAAACCCAGAAAATATGTATACCACAATATCTGAAAGACTGAAAACAAAAGGAGGTAGGTTTCATAAAGACATTGACAAGCACAAACACACTAAGTTACAAGAAACAAAACGTACAAGTAATATAGACTTGAAAAATAATCTGGAAAAATCACATCAGAGGTATCTAAATGTTACAAATTATCACCCATGCCAGGGTTTATCTATAACCTTTACCTGTCACAACTAGCCTGTATGGCACTTTCTATTGTGATTTTTTACGTCTATTGAACTATTTTAAGAATGATGGTGTTCAAAAGTTAATGCAGTTTTGCAAAATACACAAAATCGGTCATATGGCTAAATTTGGTATCAAAATGTTTGGAATGATGGGGCCTATGTTGATAGTGAACATACAAATCAATATAAATACAAATGGTCAAGACCTGACCTGAAAACATCAAGACTGCCTTACTCACATCACAAGTGCATGAGAAGTCAAGGATGCAGATTTTGTGGAAACTCGGCTATGTAAAGGAAAAGTGGGATTCATCGTGAGGCTGCAATAATTCCAAAGAGTTAGTCTAAAAAATGTACAATTGTGAAAATAAAAAAAGGGTGGAACAGTAAAAACGGACAAAGTGCTCTTTCAATGGTTTCTTGTTTGTTTTTGAATTTCGCGCAAAGCTACACAAGGGCTATCTGCGCTAGCCGCCCCTAATTTAGCAGTGTAAGACTAGAGGGAAGGCAGCTAGTCATCACCACCCACCGCCAACTCTTTGGATACTCTTTTACCAACGAATAGTGGGATTGACCGTCACATTATAACGCCCCCACGGCTGAAAGGGCGAGCATGTTTGGTGTGACAGGGATTCGAATCCGTGACCCTCAGATTGCGAGACAATGGCTTCTAGTGGCCAACGATGCAGGATGTGAAATAGATCTCAAAAAGCGTTTGTGTCATGAAGTATCACCAGTTAAACTCTCTATAGCAGACATAACTGCAAATCTATGATCTACATACAAGGCTGCACTTAGAAAGGTCCTTGGGAAAGGTGTGAGTGATGAGACCCTTCCAGCCACAGAACATGAAACTTTTACCATTGTTGATGATCAAGCCTTGGTGTAAGCAATTGGAAAGCCAAAAAGGTCCAAAGACATTTGGATATCTTTGTGGTGTATTCAGTAACACAGTATTCAGTCATTTTAGTGAGGGATGCTCAAGAGTAAACGTTGTCTTTGATTGATACAGGAAAAATTGAATTTAATCAGGAATCCAAACAAATGGAGCAGGTCCACGTAGACCTATCTACCGTAAGGTTAACAGCAGAGATGTTCCTTTACATGTCAACTGAAAACAATTCATCGATACCTCAGATAACAAATCTAACCTAGCTCAATTCCATAGTGAACAAATTATAATCAAATTGAAGGAAACTTTGCAAAATTGTGAGTTAATCACATCTGGAGGATTTGCTGAAGAAAATACTACAGAATTGTCTGATGGATCAGATGTTCATATACTCGAATAAACCCATGAAGAGACTGATATGTGTATAATACTTCATGACCATGCAGCTTCTCAAGCAGGGTTTGAACGTCTCATCATCTCGTGTAGAGACACGAATATGTCAGTACTTTTGGTTCACTTTGCACATCAGCTGAGTCAAGGGATATGAATATATGGATGATAACAAAAGCTGCACAACTAAGATGCTTTGTTGCTGTCCATGACATCCAGTTAACTCCAGCTCTGTGAAGGAACATACCATCATATCATACATTAACATGATGTGACACTGTTAGTTAGCTGAGTGTATATGATAAGAAATCAACCTGGAAAACGTTACGGAAGCATTTTTGCAAGTTCAAAAAAAAAAAAAACAAGTGGAAGAGTTCATTTGCAGAATGTATTCGCCAAATACTAATGACACAGTCATAAATGAAGTTTGTTACAGGTTTTTTTTTAACAAGGTACCAAAGATTGAGAAAAGCTCAAAACACAGAGTTGTATTACTCAACACATCAAGCATGCCCACTACCAGAACCAAGTTTGGGTATTTGTCAAATAACCTTTCCTGTGATCACGTTTCACCCATCGATTTATCGATTAGTAGATTTATGGCCGATTTTATATACTTTGCAAAACAGTAAAAAATAACAACAACACACACACACACAATAGAAAATACCCACCAGGCTAGTTGTGACAGGAAAAGGTTATAACCCTGGCATGGGTGATAACTTGCAACACTTGGTAGAAAAACTGTAGAAAGATTTGTGATGCACACAAACAACATTTTTTGAACCGTTTTCCTATTTCAAGTAAAATTTAATATTTTGACAGTTGGACACAATTTTTATCCTTTTTTAACTTTAACTTTTTCCAGGTAGTATTGTGAAAATTATATTTTTACTTATATGACGTGACCTAATGATTAGCTTGTGGGGATGTTTAGGAGTTTCAGGGCTCAAACTCACAATATGCTTATGAACACGCCTCAGCTGTGAAAAATTTATAAAAGTAACAGTCATTCCCGCTATTCGTGTAAGTGGGGAGTAGTGCTGACAGTTTCCAGTATTTATGAGATAATTCTATTAACATAAGAGTGACTCTCGTTAGCTATAATATTATGCAAATTGTTGTTAGAGTTTTTTTTTTTTACGTAGGCATTTTGAATGCCATAAATGAATAGTATTTTAAGACGATGAAAGTTGAAACAACGCTAATGACACAGAGTTGCTGAAAATATTATTATCCCTATTGAATACAGTTTACCATGGTATATAGGTATGATATCAACATTTGTTAAGCTTATACACAACATATCATTTAACCTTCAATATACATCAGTAGTTATAGTTGTTCATTTATCCTTCTGGGAATACGAAAAATCTTAGCTGACTAAAAACAACGAAAGCCAAGGCTCTGAACTATAAAAAAAAGCTTCAATATATCTTATCACATGTATAGGATATCTGTGACTCAAAGCTGGTTACATTTTACAAGTGCAACTTAGTATGTAAGGTAGGTGCAGTAGTGACGGAGATAAAACAAAATCAAATGCTCATAACAAGTATACTTAATGAAACATTTACGATTTTCATATATTGTTTCGACATTATGCTTATATATGTGTGTTTTTTATAACAAGGAGTATTTAGTTCTTGCTTAGTTTTATCATCGTTCTTACAAATAACTTTATAAGCTTTCACTAACCAGTGAATGTCTCCAATTATTTCTTATCAACCAGAAAATATAAAATTGGCATTCAGCCATGCCATTAAAACAAGTATGTGCATATGTGTGTGTGTGTGATACACCTACACTGCTTTATTTTTTGTATTAATCTTGTAACAACATATTTTAAACAAATGTACAATTCAAAAGAAATATTAAATTACGAGTTTCATTAAAAGTGACAAATTGATAAAACGGAATTGATTAGTTTATAATATTTCTCCAAGAAGAAGGTAACAGCTTCTTCACGACGGTAGCTCAAAGTTAAGTCTGAGGGCTTATGACATTAAAAATCGGGTTTCGATGCCGGCGATGTGTAAAGCACAATAGCCCATTGTGTAGTTTTGTGCTTAATAACAAACAGAATCTTCACGACAATAAAGACGTCGTAAAAATAAATAAGATCACTTTAAGATTTTGCATGTATTTTACACACATTGTAAATATACTGATTATTAGTAATATCACATAGAGGCAACTGTAACACGAAAAAACTGGAGCATAATTATGTATCCACCTGAAATATTGCCCGACGTCGACAGTATTTGAGTAGTTACTGTATACCCAAGTCCGTGGGAACTTTTCCAATTCTCGTGTTTTGTGTATTCAGAGGTAAGAATACGCACAGTGGTACGCAAACAACTACTGTAGCAGCAGAGTGATCTCGTCTGATTCTGTCACCATACTCAGGAAGCACTTCACTGCCAGACTGGAAGACATGGTGAGCAAATTCATTAGTGACACGACTTGACAGAGAATTAATTGCATATCTATACCTGTAGAAATAGCATATTCAAATACAGTCCAAATCGGACAATATTTACATGGTTACATAATTGTGCCTTACCTTGTATAAAGAGAATAGTTTCCACTACTTAAAAAAAGGGACATTTTAGTGCATAACAGAACTATACGGTTCTCATACCTATGTTCTCGTTATATTAGCAGATAAAAATGTGTAAATTAATATTTCATTAAAAAAGACAGAGTGTGAGGACATTTGATATGATATGCATGATATGCTCTTCACATCGATCAGTTAAGGTACTACTACACATCAATAAAAATGTACTTGTAGATGGTGTTTCTAGACATTGGTAAGAATGTATTTACAGATAGTGTTACTAGACATCACTAAGGATGTACTTGCAGATGATGCTACTAGACATCATTAAGAATTTACTTGCAGATGGTGTTACTAGACATCAGTAAGAATTTACTTGCAGATGGTGTTACTAGACATCAGTAAGGATGTACTTGCAGATGATGTTACTAGACATCAGTAAGAATTTACTTGCAGATGGTGTTACTAGACATCATTAAGAATTTACTTGCAGATGGTGTTACTAGACATCATTAAGAATTTACTTGCAGATGGT
>NW_013667402.1:86723-89223 GCF_000517525.1 Limulus polyphemus
TGTTACTAGACTAGGTCGCCATGTGTCAGAGACGATGACGCATACGTCATGTATCAACATGACTATAATTAATACAATCGTTAAAACACTAATTCATTAGTGAACTACATTTCCTGATCATTTATATGTAAACAATTCAGAAAAAGACGTTTATTTAAATATCATGTAATGATATAAAATTTAATGTTTCTCTAGATTGACTTTATGATATTCATACAACTTACAAAATAATTCGTTTACACGTGTTTTACAAAGGCGGATGGTATTCTACATATACATTGTGTTACTAAGGCAAATTGTTTTTTAATGTGTCTCAATATGCGATTACTGTCCTAAGTAAAACTATTATTCAATGATAAAACTATTACAATGGTAGAAACAGTGTTTCTATAAATGAAGATTGATGACCTCATTGTCTCAACATGTCATCACGCAGTTTTTGTCACACATTCATTTGAATGAAACGAATAAGTTACAATTATCTGTCATGAAAGAATTTTATCATACCTGATGTGTTTATACATAGTGAATGAATTAACATACATAATATAGTTTTCATTGGTTAATTAACTGTGTAGTGAATCATTTTGCTAAATACTTTGTTTGTTTTAAAGTTTAGCACAAAGCTACACAAAGGGCTACCTGTGCTCTGCCCACCACGTCTATCAAAACCCGGTTTCTAGCGTTGTAAGTCTGCTGTGCCAATGGGGGGATGCTATATAATAAATGTGATTAATCGTTATATTTAGTTACATTTCATGACCACTTATATATGAATCGTCCTGAAAAAGGATGCTTATTTAAATACCATGTAATAATTTTATATTTACTGTTTCACTAGTTTGACTTAATGATATCCATATAACTTGGCAAAATATTTCATTTACACATATTACTTTATAGTTTTTACCTTACACAAGTTTTACAAGGGTGGACGGTGTTACTTTACTTCTACATATGATTGCAGCATTAATATCTAAATTTAATTATGTTAAAAACCATTATTTTAACGACAATCTTACTGTCTGTAGGATTTTTAACAGATTTGCTGTTATCCATTCTTTGAATGAAATCATAACTTACGTTTTTGTTTTCAATTATATATATTTCTTTGTATTACACGTATTTTACAAAGGTCGACATTGTTACTGAGGGTTGTATACAGATCCAATGTACATTTAATTACGTACATTTGATAAATGTGTTTCTATATTCTAAGATATGCAGCACATAGACATTCTTTTCATTTCCATCTGTGCTTTATTAACACCATGACACTCTGACTCATTGTGGCATGTTCAGTCTATCTAACTTCAAAACACATGAGCTGCAAACTTTCTATACACATATATAACGAATTTTAACATCTAGTTGATAAACTATGTAGTAAATTATTTTGCTACATAATAAATGTGGATAATCACTATTATAGAATAACAAAACTTACTATTTTTCATAAATATTTGAGGCTTGAACATTCCTTGACACATATCGACAATGATAATAAGTATAATATATGCAGTATTGTTCACACAAGCGAACACGGTTCTTATGGTACTTTTTTTGTTGTTGTAAGTTTACATTCGACAATTCTTCATGATGATTTTCTTATGTTGAGATTATGTGGAGACAGTCCTAATGGATCAAATTTTCTCCTTTCTCATCTCGACCAATGCAAATACAGACTCAGTGGCTACCAGATTTGTAAATTGGATCCAGATTACGAGGTACAATTGTTTTTCTGCATGATCAGGTAGTTGATCACAGGCAAACACACCTCAAAACTTCTTTCACATACACAAATCTTGTGAAAGTATCGAACGAATTTCTAAAGTGTTCATAGCTTCGTTCAGACAATGTTCCATGGGATACCTGCTGTTTTGCTTTCAAAAATCAACGAGACAACCATTATATTATATTCTATGTGGACAGTGATGTCAAACTAGCTAAACTTTGACTGTTAGGAAATACAAATATCCTCACGTGATCACACCCCTACAATCAGTGTTTCTATAAACAAAGAATGATGACCTCATTGTCTCAACACGTCATCAATGGCTATAAAGAAGAGGCGGAAAACTTCTATTAACATAAAAGTAAATTATAATATATTGTCGCTATGAATTTTCATTATACTTAATATTGAAAATAAATGGTTCAAACTCTACATGATCAAATATTTTCTACATAATTGTAATGTTCACCATACTTTAACTAGAGTTTCTGTGTGTCAATGAATTTAAAAGTCAGTAAACATGGTTCTTTCACTTTACATAGTGATACAAAACACTAAATATTGTTACAACATCGAGGTCACGTGACTAGTATCACGCCACGTCGTTCTCGAACATTCACGTCCTTTCCTTAAATCTCGTGATCCTTCTAGATATAGTGTAGTCTTGTATATATAAGACCGGCCACGAAGCGACGGGGGGATGAGTAATTGAATGTACGCTGACAGAGAGAATATTGTTGGGCACATGAGACGTTCGTTGAGAAT
>NW_013667402.1:89474-92257 GCF_000517525.1 Limulus polyphemus
GTGTTGCTAAAGTTTCGTCAGAACGAATTTACGGAAAACTAACTAACGAACGGAGACGTAACAATATATATTCACAATAGTTGATGGGACGTTTCATACTTTCTACTCAATTCTGTGCCCGACAAATGGTCAGAAGCTCAGACTGTGTCAGTCGGCTTAAAATAATTTTCAAAACAAAAGATCAATTCAATTCTAAGTTATGATATTTACTTAAACTACATAAACATGTAAAATGTATGAGATTTCAATACAACGAATTATGTACTCGAATGGTGACAGAGTTAGCTTTTTCTGATTAGTGTTGATAAGCTTGATTACAAGTTCAGATATATCCTAATTTTTAATACCTGCCTACAAAAAACAGTCAAATGTGGGTTACTTTTCAAATAAAAATATTCTGTCCCTTTCATCATTAATAATCAGACTGATGCGGTTCTACTACATGAAAGAAGGAATGATGAACCAGCCTTTAAACGCATGTATATCGTTACATATATTTTTTGCTTATACATCTAATTCCTGTGTTTCTTTGACATAGTAATGTTTGTTTTCAGTCATATTCATTATATTAATAAATAATGTTGCTGTGATTAACTAATTATATACTATTTTATATTTTATTCTATTGTAAAGAAAATAAATGCTGCTGATAATAGGGAAATGGTGAAAAAAAGATAAAATCCAGTGGTGAAAAAGAACCAGTAAAACAGAAAAAACGACAGTTAGGTTCCTCTTCTATTATACAACGCGGAGAAGTACCTGAATCATCTAAAGCCTATCCTTTTGGGAACGACTGTGACATCACTGTATGAACTTATGAAAATAACTTGAATATTCGACAGTTCAAGGACTTTGGAAAAGGAAAACTATATCCAACCAAGGAATGGGAGGAACGTAAACAGTGGATCTCAAATATTAGTGTAGCTGTACAGAGCATAACTGAACAAGAGTTTCTTCTAGAAGGACGGAATCGTGTAATTCGTGTTGTATATGTTAATAATATATCTTCTATTGTGTTCACGTATTCATTTGATCAGCATGATATTGATATGATACTTGATAATATTCTTTTTGTTTTATGAAATTCATAATGGCAGAATTGATGTGCACAAATTTCTCATTTTGATACTTACTTAAACACTATAGTTCATAATGAATAAATAGATTAAATTAAATCTTATGAATATATATGCTGAACTAGTGTACCCTATTTTACAAGTATTGAAGAAATAATAGTGTGAAACAGATGATCTTAGCCAAACTAATCATTCTTGTAACATGTTAAATCATGATGAATATGTATGGCTATATTTGAGATCAGCATTGACAAGAGTGAATAAATTTATTGTTCAATCTATGTTTAATTAAAGAGTAACACAGTTAAATTTATCAGGTTCTATCAGTGAAACTTTCTGGAATACTGTAGAGAAATATCAAATATAACGTGCATGTATCCTACCTTTGAAGATTTTAAGAACAAACAAAATACAGAAAAATATCTTGACAAATTATTTCAATAGTTGTTTCTTACGATAAAGCCTCCCCAGTGGCAAAGCGGTATGTCTGCGGACTTAGAACGTTAGAATCCGGGTTTCGATATTCGTGGTGGCCAGAACTCAGATAGCCAATTGTGTAGCTTTGTGCTTAATTACAAACAAACAAATTCTTATGATAAAATATATTGTCTTTCACCTTTTATAAATCCAACAAAGTTTTTTTTATTTTAGAAACTATACAAAACATATCCTGCACTTGAAATCTGTAACTAAATTGACTGTCCCCCGTCGTGCTGAACATTATATCTTGACCTTAACATCCCAGTCCTCTACAGTGTTACCTTCAATATATGTCAGTAAAGACCTGTAAAGTATCACACATACCGAAACATTGGGTTTAGTATTTATTATTTCAGATTAAACTTTCTAACTAAAACAAACTGCATGTCCAATATACATTAACTCTGACAATGAAGAACGGATTTTGTATGTCACTGAACTTTGCATAACAATACAAAAAGCTAAATGTTCATCACGAAATCCTCAGTATTTGATAGTAAAAGAGGAAATTATTTTCTATTTCTAAGTTACCACTTTCTGTTTTTGATCTAGAACTCAGATATTTGTCATTTACATAGATTTTAGAAATATAACTCACAAAGATATATATATATATAATTTAATTTCTTGAAGGTGTAATCGTTTAGGCAAGTAAAGAAACATCAGTATCGTCCATCTTACAATTTGGACAGTGTTCGTCAATTCCATCTGAGGGACCAATTTCTCTGACAGGCTGACAGCATAACCTTTGGTATTTACAAATAACACAAACTGAAATATATATGGCTTATCAAGATTAAATTAACTTTCATACAAGTATGGTACATTTAAGTTAGTGTAAATCATTGTTATACTTCAGTTGATATATGATTTACGAAAATAAATGAAGTTCACTGTAGTAACAGGAATAAGTTAAACTCATCACACATCATCATATGGTTCTACTTAAGTTACAGTTACCTAAGTTTAGTGATGAGAGAATGATAAACACTTTTAAAGTAGTCTTGTGATCATCGATAAAAAAAACCATTATTTTGACGGTAAATTGGTGTACAATGCTGAATATATTGACGACAGTTATAAATTGCAAACACCGAGATAATCGGTGTTTACCCTCGTACAGACCTGAAAAGCTTATACCCAATATATACTAAACGTACGACGACTTTCTTAGGTTACGACACTACGAACTCGGGTACTGGATGATAGATTATGTCCTCCATCGGC
>NW_013667402.1:92890-95046 GCF_000517525.1 Limulus polyphemus
ACTTATATTAAAGTTTTTCTTCATTACCCATTTAAGCCGTCTCCAGCCATTATTAGACATAGTTATATGTTCCGACGTAACTTAAGAAAGTCGTCGTACATGTATATTTAGAATACCATCCACCTTTGCAAAACATGTGTAAATGAATTATTTTGTCAAGTTCTATGAATATCATAAAGTCAAACCAGTGAAACAGTACATTTTAAATAATTGCATGATATTTAAATAAACGTCTTTTTCAGGACGATTTACATATAAATGGTCAGGAAATGTAATTAACTGATGAATTAGTGTTTTAAAATGATTGTATTAACCATAGTCACGTTGATATATGACGTGTGCGTCATCGTCTTTAACAATGTGGTCACCTGTCATGGCGACCTAGCAACGCACCCTGTAGTGATATTTTGTGGAACTATTACGTAATCGTCTTCATGGCTGCCTAGCAACATGCCCTCTGGTGCCCATCGTTTAGACTTGTTTAAACACAGACAAACCTATAACTTGTAGCTGCAAGGTTGTTTCAAGTGTAATAAATTCAGTCGATGTGAATGTGACCACGATGGGATTTCCACTGATAGAAAGTTATCAAGGAAAAGACGGCAAAAAAAAAAGTTTAAAAAAACTAACTAGAAGTAAAAAGAAGAATTTTTCTTCTAGGAAAGCAAAAGCTGCCATTGTCTTGGACCTTGAAGACGATGATTGAGATGTTAATATTGAAACATTAACACAGGCCAACACGAATGTTATGCCTTCTGAACTGAATATGATTTTGGATGAGCATCTAGGATTGTAGTGTGTTTGAACAGGGATCAAAACAAACATGGGAAAAAATTTCGGTAACTATTATGTGGGAGCAGCTCGTGATGTATTACCCGGGCATATGTGCTTCAACAGGTAAGTTCAAAAGTGAACGAGAAATAGGGCAAATACTGAAGAGAAAGAATCTGGGAACTAAAACACCAGGAATATTTGGAGATAGGTAATGGATTCTAAATACAAGCAAATAATTATCAGTATACTTAAACCTGAACTAGGAATAAAGCCTTGATTTGCCTTACAGAGATTCAAAGAAAGTTTCAATGAGACATTGATAAATGGATTTTCAACTTATTTGCAAGCTAAAACTAAGATAACTTGTAAAAATGGCCAAGCGGTGAAGGCCCCCTACCTTCAGTTTAACTCTCTACTTCTTCGATAAATCTTCATATTTTATCTGTTATTTATGCTATTCTTACTCAATGCAGACTAGATCAATTTGAACGACCTCGTAATCACTATAAAAATACAAAAATAAATCAAAATTAATTTTCTTTCTTTCTAGAATTACTCCAAATTGTAGTAGGAAACAACATTTCTTTACACTAAATAGTTTAAAACTTCTTACCCTTATGCAACTCTTTATAATTAAATTTTATTGTTTTATTGCCTTTTGGACCGTGCTTTTTAAAATTCCCGCCACAAGAAGTGTCAAAATATGCGGTAACATGAAGCAAATGTTACACTAACAAGTTACACAGAGCTCGTGCTACTCGTAAGTTGCTAGTCTTAGTTAGTGTACCTCGTAGAAAAATGTTATTATTATTATCATTATATTTATTTATATTACCTAATTTAACCTTATCTAGCCAGAAAGTTTCTAAGTTTTACATTTTAGTTACTTTTTATAATAATAAACAAAGAATAGACAAGAAAAACAAGAAATATATCACTCACCTGTGTAGTCGTCTATATTTGCCGTCGACTGTCCTTCAGTGTTAGCCTTACTACTTTACATCAATGCTATTAGTCCACAAAATATTTTCTTTTAAGTAAATAATGCAGAGAATAACATAGAATTGCCAAACTGTTTTATTGGCTTTGTTACGTATTAGAATTTCGAATAGTTCGAAACCAAGTTAGCTGATAAATTAAATTTAGTAGTTAAATTGTATTTAGTATTTAAATATATGCCGATATATTAGTCAATTTACGATATTTGCCAACACGATTGTTACACCGTTTTCGTTTTTAACACAAATACGTTTTAATATTGTTACGCCTCTGGTCGTTTGTTAATTTCCCGTATAATTTCTTTCGGATGAAACTTTAGCGGTACAAGTCCTTCCTTAAATAAAACTAGTTTATTCTTTCTCAATTCAACTTTGTAATACACT
>NW_013667402.1:96005-113850 GCF_000517525.1 Limulus polyphemus
TCTCTCTTCTTGTTTCTTTTCTTTTTCCTCCAACAACTGCTGTAATCTCTTTTCTTGTTTGTAATCTCTCTTCTTGTTTCTTTTCTTTTTCCTCCAACAACTGCTGTAATCTCTTTTCTTGTTTATCTTCTCATTCTTCTTGTTTCTTTTGCGGTTCTTGTATTGCTGCCATCAAATCTGCTAAGCTGTAGTTTGATTTGCCACCTCTCGTTTCCATCTTCTTTTTTTTTTACCCCCACTTCTGACACCAATTTGTTACGCCTCTGGTCGTTTGTTAATTTCCCGTATAATTTCTTTCGGATGAAACTTTAGCGGTACAAGTCCTTCCTCAAATAAAACTAGTTTATTCTTTCTCAATTCAACTTTGTAATACACTTAATTTCCACAGTCACTTTAAGCACACGTTATAATTCACGATGGTTCACGCACTTACTTACAGCCAGTACCGCTCTTGACTCAATTGTCCGTCTTTATCTCTGCCTGTCTGCAATTCAATTCCAATTAATTTGTCTTACGTTATCCGGCGCACTTATATACAGCAATAGAGGGCGCCTAGCACATACTAGATTATTCGTGATGTTCCCCGATCCTTCGAGAATATCATGACGTGTTACCAGAGTAATAATACTAATAATAGATACTCCTCTTGGCGCGTCGCGTTGGTTATATTTATCGCCGTGGGAAGGTTTTCTAGAAAATTCAGTCTTACGTAACAATACTGGTTAAAGCGTTTACGCGTATAGATATATTGTTGATTCTTACTCTCGAGAATCCTCTACAACTTTGGAGAATAGGCGGGAGTTTCGCAATACCTATCTAACAGTATAAGCTATGTATGTTTCTAAATATAAACTTAATCTAAACACCGTTCATATTCAAATAAATGCATAACAAATTCGTTCCAGCCTACCTATTCAATAAATGACAACATAAAGTAATTAATACATCATGGTGCAGGACATGACCATTAATATTTTTTCAATAATCAAAGGGAATGAAAATTAAATTGTTACCCTTAACTATATGTAGAAAATAGAGCTAAGAGCAACGAGGGGATGATATTGTATTTTATTTTGGCATATCTTTTTTAAATGTAATTGTTAAATTAATTTCATTCATGCAATACATGTGCACGTTTCTTATATTATGCAATCATAGAATAATTCTTGAAAAATAATTTTTATCTTTTAATTATCTCACCAATCTGCATTGTGAAACATAGAAAGAAAATACGAAAGTGGTTTACAGAAAAAGAAAAAACAAAAGAAGAAAATAGGAAAAGAAAAATCTGCTTTAGAAAAACTTCCCAAACTATCCAAGTTTTTCTCAGCTACTAAGGAAACAGAGGAGCAGAACAACCCAACCAGCTCCTTCAAGGACAAAGCTTCTATTCCTGAGTGATTCTCAACCCACTGTAGCAACTAAAAATGCCTGCACAAGTGCAGCTTCACCACCTTATGATTCGCAATAGGATATAACATATCAGATTGAAAATCTCACTACTAATTCTGGCGAGGAAGACGATCTCTCGTCTGATCCAGCGTTATGGCCAGCGGACAGGAAATGAATAATAGAATTTTGGACTCGCAAAAATATGATTCCAGAACAAAATATAGCAGAGCAAGATTTCTCATCGTCAAAGACAGGTATCCATTCAATAAGTGTTCAGAGAATATGTTCATTGATTTTTTTAAAGATTAAACTAAAAAACGGCAAAAGGTGAAATTAGTTTATCTGGTATTTAGAAATTTCGCATAGAAAATTTCATACCGGTAGTTGACAAGTTACAAATGTGTTTGGAAAATCGGCTTGCTGCATATAAAGTTTGGTTTTCTATCTAATTTCAAAATTTTAAAGGAGACTGAAATTTTTACTGCAGCTAAAAGATTGGGAGACATATACTCTCCAGATGTAGACGGCTCTTTTCCCGATGAAATGGTACAGTTTGTGAAATTTTTTGATAGTGAAACACCATCCACCTAACATTGCATCAAATCAATCAGAAAAAACAAACTCGAATCTGTTTTTTCCTATCGTTGACATGGCATTAAAAATATACCCTCATGAATTGCAGTGCAGAGAGAGCTTTTTCTAAAATGGCTAGAGTAAAAAATTAATTGTGTGCTTTGATGTTAAATGAACGATTAAATGCTCTTTCTTTGCTCATGATAGAAAGGACATTGCTTAGGCAAATAGATTATTAACATGTAATTAAAGATTTTGCTTCCGCCAAAGCAAGGAAAAAACGATTTTAGGGTAATGTTTTGGCATGCTTCTGTGATGTTGTACAATAACTATATAGTTTTTTATGTTCCTTGGTTTGTTTAGAATTTCATGCAAAGCTACACGAGTACTATCTGCGCTAGCCGTCCCTAATTTATCAGTGAAAGACTAGAAGGAAGGCAGCTAGTCATTACCACCCACCATCAACTCTTGGGATTGACCGTCACATTATAACGCCCCCATGGCAGAAAGAGCGGGCATGTTTGGTGGGCCGGGGATTTGAACCCGCGACCCTCAGATTGCAAGTAAAGCGCCCTAACCACCTGGCCATTTTATGTACCTACTTCATTCTTACTTGCCATGTTGTACAAGTAAATAATTATTATTATAATCGTTTACTTTTAATATATCATCCTTAAAAATTAGATACACCATATTCTAATTTACTTCGAATAATTAGCTCATATTCTGTAATTAACTTAATATGTATCAATTATAATTAACTTCAAATTTGCTTGTACTCTATTCAACGGGCCTCAAAAATTAAATGCGGGCTTGCTTGTACCGAAATAGCCAAGTATCTGGCTAGGTTTACAGTAAAAGTAACAACTAATTGTCGACTTTGACAACTAATTTGAAACTTGTGTCAAAATCAGTTTCAGTTTTGTGCTAATTTTGGGATTTCTCAGACTAAAGTATAAGTGATACAGCAATCAAAAGTGAAAAATTTAATAGTACCGGATCCGCTGATATGAGCATTTATCACCACATATTAGGGATGTTGGTCTAGTTAAGTCACTAAGTTAAGGTTAAGGAATAGTAACAATATACAGTCTACCAATGAATAAATATATACCAATTCTAGATAAAATACCATTTTATTGAATAAACAAACCCGATGCAAAGGGTACAAGATTACTACTAGACTTTAGTCAATTTGACCTTTTGGAATATTTAAGATAGAAAACTGGGCTTATGGAATTGCGCTCTGCTCTTGTTGAAGAACGTGGATGAGGGTGTTTCTAGGAGTTGGTTTTTGGAATACTTTTGTAAGGAACAATTAATGATGGACTACACATGCCCAATAAGGTTCATTTATGGCAATTGACATGGCTATGGAAGAATGGTAATTTCCTGACCTTCAAACCATAATTTTGTGGCTCATACTGAATGATCAGGCATCCTATCTTACATGAAAATACTGCCTTAATTGTAAGCTGGCCATTACTGTAGACAGGTAGAAGGCCTAATTATTATATATCAAGCAGCAGTGACCATTTGTTTGCACACCACCAATTGTGATCTTCCATTTGCTCAAATGACACCTTAAACTACACGAGAGATACCTCCGTATTTTGTTCGTGACTTGTGGATGGTTCAATGGAAAGGTTGTCTCCAAATCTAAGATGCATACATTATCTGTGAATTGTGCAAATTACAAAAATTTTACAGTACCAAAAGGTAGCTGCAGACGATAACATCTTTAATATCACTGTTTTTGACGGTTGATATTTCCTGGAGTGAAGAGTTGCTTTCATTTAGCTGCTCTGCTATTTACCATATCTTATGAAAATAAATTTGGATGTTATTAGGAAACAACTGCACCTGTCTTGCAACAGTAGAACCCACTTGGGGTGTATTATACTCCACACTTCAATAGTAGAACCCACTTGGTGTGTATTATACTCCACACCTCTTCACAACAGGAAGAGTCTGTTCAGTTTATTTTTACCCCTGGGTCGTGCAGAAACTATCAGTTTCTGACGTAACTAGAACTGCATTGTTACCCATTCACTGTGGTCAGCAGTCTTCTAAGTGACTTGGCGATTTGTCACTGGCCTTAATGCCTTCTCATTGTCCAGCTATGCGAACTCATGAAAATACCGTTCATTTTCGAGATCTTTTGTTTTTCTTCATAAAATGGCGGTTTGTATTATGAGGTTTTTACCAAGCTGTACCTGTATCTGTATATAAGAGTTATTTGCATACGACGTCACTGAGACAGTCAAGTTGTATTTTCGGTGATGTCTTTTTACTTACTTGTAGGCAATAAATATTCTCAAGAGTGGCATAAAAGTTTAAATTATGACTTAAAACTAGTGCTTTATAGATATATATAAAATCTGTTCTCGAACCTGAAAAAAATCACACAACTGGGACGTCACCATGAATAGATATTAATTCCATATGTCGCTTTATACATATTTGTAGGTTAATAGCAAAATTATATTCTTAGCACAACCATAACAACTACAGAATTTCTGGACGGCCAGAGGCCTAATTTCTCACTGCAATGTGAATGGGCAAGTACCATAACGTTATAACCCGTACTAATGAGGAAAACTCTGTACTGTAAAATCATGTTCTGTCCAAGACAAATCCTTCATATTTTAATTTATACTGGGGCAACTAAATGAACTTCAGAGGGCTGTGTTCACACCTACATATTCCTAACCAGTTCGATAGGGTGTGAAAGGTTTTTTTTTTTTCATTTGAAACTTTATGGAATGTTTTAAAATGGTCTTTTGCAGTTTCAAGCGTTTTGCGGGATTTGTGTCCATTACCATTGGTAAGCGTCAAATACTGGAGAATTGGAGTCGTTGAATATGCCCTTAAATGCAAATCACTTCAATAGACTTGCGCCTGTGATTTTAAATGAAGAATTCAAATGATAGTGGCTGCCTTATATTACAGAGTGGCCCAAAAATGTACAAATAATTTAAGTTATGCAACCCCAGTATATCGATTCTAAAATTTTTAAATTTATTTCAGATATATTTACCCCAAACCATTTATAAATTGTCTCTTCTAAAAAAAGTTTTATAAATCATTCTTTAACTATATTCTGTTCCTTTATTATCTTAAAATGTACGAACTGGAGTACATGCACTACCGCAAGTAGGTTTTAAGTTAAAAATTAAACAGCTACTTTAGATTCGTAGCTACAAATGTCATAACAAGAAGAAACGAGGGTATGAACGGTAACTATATTGTTAAGTAAACAACATTAGCTAAAATTCAGAAATTTGACATTTTGTCAAACTTCTGATATAATACTGTTGTATAAATATGGATTGATTTGGGGAACTAGGACCATCTATAAAGAGACCTGCAGGAAGCTGTGCCTCAGACATGGTTAAAAAATTGTGGCGTATTGTAATTGGTGAGAATCTGCAAACACAAAGGTCATTAGTAAAAGCCGTCCATATGCCCCAGGCAACAGTACACAACATAATCAAAAAGATTTTCCATGTGGAAAGTGACACAAGTCACGTGTACACAAATTTCTTGTATGAAATATAGGGTTATTGCCAAGATGCACAGTTGTTAGATATAGCATAACCGGACTTGTAAATATGGACTGTAACAACGTGATTAGGCTCCAAAATTGTCTTAATATGATGTACTCAACCTTTGTTTGGATATATTCCATTCGAATATGCAAATTATATTCCCTATGTATATGATAGTAGCTATGCGATGTACCTCTCAAACTTTCTGTTTTATGTTCCAGTTACTGCCTTTTTAATTATTAGGTAGTGCTTCCAACGTCTACAGATCAGACAGTTAAGTAAATACACACTAAACAACTGGTTATACGGTTATGGTGAATTATTAGATTGGTCATTGAATGCAAATTGTTCAATGATTATCAGATTAGTTGTTCATTAAATAAGCTATAGAATAACTTAGATTTTTTTTATCTGTTCATGTTTAGAGTTTCATTGTAATTATAAAAACTACTTGGGAATTCTGTTATTGAAATGCGTAATTTGCTTGGTGGAACGTTATATTAACGACACACACATGGCAGACTTCAAAATGCCTCTAAAACACTACTGTAAACCAGTTTCTTTTTGTGTGATGGAGAGCGAGTCATAGAAACATGGCTCTTTTTAATTCTCATTTAATTTTCCTCCTCTTTAAAGTATTTTATACTTTGCTATTTATGTACATATCAAGCAGGATTAGATTCTCAACAAAAAGAAATGAGTAATATTATCACACCAGGACGTATAACTAGAACTAAGAAGAACTTTGTTATGTGGACACGTGCTATATGCATATGTAATATTAAATCAGAATGAACGTAATTCTTAGATAAAAATAACATTTAAAGTTGAAGCAATTAAATACTTGCACGTACATCTTAGCGTGAGACGCATGCCGTTTGAATTTAGTTTATCTGTTAGGGGCTGTTCATAAAGTTCATCACGCTTTCCCAACAATTTATATGAGCTCCTTTCCCCTCTTGTAACAGTTTGTTACGCTAATACATACCTCCTAAAAGTATGTTACCCTTCCCTTTTCCATGAGATTTACTACTTGTATTTTTACATATTTTTAATATCTGTATAAATGTAAACATTATTACTTGTATCAAGAAATACATTATTTGCTAAACATAAAACGTTTATTCAAATACAAGTGAACAGAAACACTTCATTATACTTTCAAAACTACAACTCAGTTATTAATCTTCTATTTCATTTTCCGTCGTCATTTTTCCAGGGTAAGTTCATATGTTTTTCCATCAATAAAACAAGCAACTGGTTAACTTTTCGCTATTAAGGTAATTTTGCTCTTCATAAATTTTGTTCCTCATCAGTAAACCACTTCGCATGTTCAGTATCTTCTTTTAAAGCAATTACTGCCATAAACTCTCGTTGCCTTAAGGTAGCAGCTTTTGTTTTCTGAAAGTTATAATTTCAATTGTTTTTGTCTTTGGATAGTATTTGTAATATTTTTTCAGACTTGATAAGTGTGCAAAGTAAATGTTACAATTCTTTCATGTTCTATAACATAACAAATTTTGAACTGATGGGCATTATAGGTCAATGGCAGTTCTTTAAAAACTCTAGTGAATCTAGGAAGAATTTCGTCAATTTTTAACCAAATAAATATAAAATGGAATTTAAAAAGATCTATTTGGTGTCTCTTTGGAACTCGAAGTCTTTTGGTACCTGAAGCAATGTAATGGAAGGTGAAAGAGACCTTAGTGGAATCACAGTTAAAGAACGAACTTCTTGTTAGGGTGCAACAATCAGGTTTTACAATCTACGTGAAATACGTGTTCTGCTCGCCATTTGATGTTCTTGGATGAAAGCTTTGTTGGGTCTAACTCAGACTTGTCTAGAACAATGTATTTCGCTACTATGGGGTACCTGTCACTAACTGTTTGTGACCAAGTTTTAGCAGATGTCTTCCCTGCAAAAGTATGGAATATGATAACACTTGAAAGTTTCTGACTCAGGGAAAGCATCCTTCTTTCAACTGTTCTGAAGAAACTATGTCCAGATGTGTTTATAGCTACAAGTACAGCAATGAGGCTGTGCTTTATAAAGTGATGCATAGCAGTTTCTATTACTGGTTCATACCATAGTCTTTCTTCAGTCCAAACTAGAATGGGCTTGACTGATTCATTTGCCCGATTTTCTGTGATAGAATCAATATCTGTTAATTCCTACAACCTCTAAAAGTCCAAAGCATGAAAGTACGCTGTTGAGGATGTGTCTTTCCTTAACAAATTGCTACATATGTTGGTCCAGAATAACTAACAGATTCAGGCTGTTTAAGGCTTATTACTATTCCTGCATAAACTGTAGGAGTGAGCTTGTCCTGAGAAGCAACTACCCAATCATGGTTAGGTAGACTTGCTTGGTACTCAACATGCATCACTAAAAGTGACTGTCTATTTTCTGCAGTAAACCCTATGTGGACATGTTTTTAATCCTCGTGGCTTATGAGACATACTTCGCTGTCCAAATATAGATGCAAGCTCTTCAAAGTGTCTAATGGTAGCAATGCAATACCTTTAGAGTGGCAATCTGTCCGGGCTCTTAACAATATTTCAGGCACAGTTAACAAATGTATCTTACCTTCTCCAGTTAAACTTCGTCTTAATAGAAGAAAGTAAACAGTGCCCTTATTGATATGACACCCATTATGTTTTAACTGTTCAGTGAACTCATCAAATGCTTTAATACTTCTATAAACATTGCTCCACATTTTCTCATTTGCTGAAGAGTCATGTATAGCAATATTCACAAAGGCTTTAAACAGAAGAGACCAATCCACTTCCACTCTCTGTCTGCCAGTCTTATCCCTAATCTTTAAGGTTCCTTTCGCTTCTGGATAAGTTGTACACATTTTCTCCAGTATTTTCTTCTTTTCAGCTCTACTTTTATTCTGCCTTTCATGGTCCCTCTGTTTTCTTTTCAAAGGTTTTCCAGCTCTTCATACTTAACTTAGTTGGCGTTTAGCTCCTTTTCCTGTTCAACATTAACCATCACACATTTTCCTTTAACACAAGCCTGTCAACTCTGATTTGAGTATCTCAATATGAATTTCGAGATTTTTTTGAAATAGGCCTTTTTACCAGTTTCTCGTAATGACACCTTCAGAAATCTTCACTTCATTTTTGGTTTCAGAAAATATGGCATTTTGTTCTGCTTCATCTCAGCTGTCTTGAGTTTCAAGGTATTGCACTTTGGGATCTGTTTAACTGCTGTTCACCTACACTTGAAGTATCATTCTGCCAATTTTAGTGGGCTGCTTCAACCAAAAGGAGAGCAAAGCTGCTTTCTTCTTCAATCCAATCACCTTCCATTCTTTTAGCTGAGAGTCTACCACAGATTGCAAGTTATATTTTGTTTCCTAGTGCAATTCCATGTTTATAAAACATTTTTATGTGTGTAGTAATATAATCATATTTCTATATGGCTTTGGAAATGCTTTCTTGTACTAACGAGTAAGAAATCTAAACAGCTTGGATTTATACACACTACTTATTTTATACAGACGTTTCACAAAAACACGAACTTCACATGTATTTTGACAAGATTTTTATTTCGTCACATGAATTCGAAAAAGTGGCATAATTTTGAATTTCGTTGTTCTCCGCTGTTTAACTCATTTTCCTGCTATCACTATGTTGGTAAATATGTCTACTTTGCATTTCTGCTTCTTGCCAGGTCTGCAAGTTTTGTGAAACAGGTGAAATTTTATATATTTTTTAATCCCATCAAATTTTAAAATTGTCATTTCTACATTTTTGCATTGTGTATTTCATTTTCATGCCGCAGTTAAATGGTTTTCTAATTAAAAGCATGCTTAATTCACACTATCACCTTACCTTTACTAAGTACCAAACATTGCATCAATAATTTATTATAAAGAGCAGGGCTCTCAAAAAAAAAAAGGTGGTATTAGAAGAATTCTTGATTTGGACCATATACTTTGTGCTGTCTTTAAACATCTACATGTATAATGAAATTCTTTCGGCAGTTTATGAGTATAAAAATTTATGATTGATTTATTTCAATGTTTTCATTGTTGACATGATGTTACTTTTCTTTTCATTTAAAACCTATTCAAGTACGAGACAACATGTAACATATCAGTAGTTACCTGTGCTCTCTGAACACATGTACTGATTGGCTGTCTGAGAAGGAGGGGAGGGAGTAGTGATGAAGGTGTATAGTGCCATACACCAGAAATGATTACACTATAGTTCCAAGAAGTGGCACCAGAGGTCGTGTTTCTCGGTTTACGTCGCTAAGGATTATAGTTCTACAAAGTGGAATCAGAGTACACGTTTGCTAGGGAAATGCTACTATGCCACCATGACAAATGACAGGCGGAAGTTGTCCTGCTACCAGGACACTTGACGACAGAAGTTGTCTATTGCCAGAGAGTGTATTGCTAGGAGTCATAGTTCCAGAGGGTGCAGCTGTCTTAGGGGAGGGGTGATGTTATAGTTTGATACCAGAGGGTCTGTAACTATATGTGGCTGGTGTTACTAAGGTTGTATAGGTAGAAAGTGTTAGTGGGTGGATGATCTTACTAAGGATCTATAGGCGGACAGTGTTAATAACTTTCTATAGATGGATGGTCTTACTAGGCATATTATGTGTGTTTGACAAGGGCAGGCAGTATTTCTATAGGTGGACAATATTACTAAGGTTCTATAGGAGAAGGATGTTTTAGGCAGATGGACTTGCTAGGCATATTATGTATGTTTCACAAGGACAGATGATATTTCTATAAGCAGACAGTGTTACTATACTTTCATAGGACTGCATATAGACTACAAATTGTTACAATTTATGTTTATAGTTTTCTAATATATATGTAACTGTCTTACATGTGTTTCACAAAGGAGGACATTATTACTAGGTGGATGATATTATCTGGCAAATTATGTTACAGGGGTTAATACTGCTAGAGAAGATGATGTTTCTATAAGCGGATTGTTCAATAGGACGATGATCTCATTGGATTGAGTCTCAACTTGTGATTACATCATGAACACTGTAGTCTATATGTAATTATATGTCCTAAAAAGTTAAAGGTAAAACCATTATTTTAACGAGGTAATGTTATAGCTTAGTGTATTACATATGTCAGTTTTTATTGCACGTGTAATCTTAATTCATCCATTATATGAACGAGGAAAATATTATAGTCAATAATTTACTTTACATACTTTTACAGTTATCTGCCCTGAAAGGATTTTTTCATATATAGTATATTGTTTTTATAAATACTGAATGAGGCAGTTAGTATAGCCAGTTCTGTTTTTAAGTATCGATTTAGTATGCATTTAACATATTGATTATAGGTTTTCCTTCTATATTTAATTTGCATAACATTTTGGCAACACCTTTTTTACACCTAAGGTGTTTTTGATCATATTAACTTTACAAGACATACTTTCTCAACTTGCCATCAGCTGGGACATATCAGCAACAGTTTGAATGAGTGACCTATTTGTAGTAAACACTCGTGTTTTGAAATAGTAGGAATATTACTTATATGTATAAAGTTTCAGACAGATCTGGACATAGATTTGGGAGAATATCTACAGGAAGGTAAGAACACTAATAGTCAAACACAATGTATAGGTAGATCCTTTAAACTTCAGTGGAACAGGTCAACTTATAAAGCTAAACATGAAATTATTGTTTATTATTTAGAAATTTAAATAAGTGTCCTTTTCAGGGCGAATATAATTGTACAATATATTGATTATAGAAATGAATTAGCAATAAGTGTTTTACACCTAAAAGGTCAGGAAATGCAAAATGTATGTCATGCAAATTAAATATAGAAGCAAAAATTATAGTCAGTATATTGAATGCATACTAAATCGATTAAAAACACAACCTTCTGTACTAACTGTTTCATCCAATATTTATAAAAATGATACATTATATAAACTCCTTTCAGGACAGATAATTGTAAAAGTGTGTAAAGTAAGTTGTCTCTTTCATATAATGGATAAATTAAGAATGTATGTGCAATTAAAATTGATCTATGTAATACACTATGCTATAATAGTTTTCTCATTAAAATAATGGTTTTACTTTTAACTTTTTGGGACATATAAGTAAATCTAGACTACAGTGTTCATGACATAATCACATGTTGAGACACACTATGATGAGAACATCATCCTATTGAAATATCCATTTATAAAAATACCATTTGCCCTAGCAGTACTAACCTTTTCCAAGTAATACTTGGAATACATGTATACATTTAAAATACATATAAGAAAAATATATAAATGAAAACTGTATAGATATGTCGAGACAAATCAAAATCTGCATTCAATCCTATGGAAATATAGTAACATTGTCTGGCTATAGCAACACCATCCACCTTTGTTAAACATACACACATTATGCCTAGTAAGAGCATCTGCCTATAGAAGCTTAGGAACAGCATCCACATTTAGAAACACCACCCACCTTTGTAAAACACACACAATATACTTAGTAAAACCATCCATCTATAGAACCTTAGTAACACCATCTCCCTATCGATCTTTAGTAAGACCACCCTCTTATAGACCATTAGTAACATTGTCTGTCTATAAGAATAGACCCTCTGGTATCGAACTATGATATCACCCCTTCCCTAAGACAGCCACATCCTTTGATATCACTTCATAGAACTCTGACTTCTATCAATATGCCCTTTGTTGAGTAACACCTGAACTATGATGTTACATTATATCTTCTAGCAATGTGCTCTCTGGCAGCAGACAAATTTTATCGTCAAATGTCAAGTTGGTATGACAAATTCTGCATGTTATGTGTTATGATGCCTTAGTTATGTCCTCTGGTTCCAGTTCGTGGAACAATGAATCCTAGCAACACGACCTCTGGTGCAGCTTCTTGGAAGTGTGACGTAATCACCTCTGGGGTGTGGCATTATTACGTCATTGACTCTACCCCTCCCACTGAGACAGCCAGTCAGCTTGTGTGTCCAAAGTACGGGGGGGGGGGTAACTACTGGCATCCTGTAAGCTTAGTTGTATATAAATTCAATAGAGTGTAAGATCAACTACATGTGACAATCCCTTATTTAGGGGTTATATTACAGTGGTCTAACGCTTCTTGCTATGTCTGTCTGCAATGTTTCCTAACCAGTGTTTCTGTTCATTTATCTATTCTTTTGACTGTTTGTCTGTCCTTTGCATTTGCATGTTCAATCTTCATGCAATGGTAGGAGAATGAGTTTTACATTTTTGTTAAAATATTGTACCCATTGTGTGGAATAAGAAGATAATAGTAGTATTAATCTATAAATGATGATAACTTTTTTTTTAATTAATAGACATTTATAAGTTTTTTCTTGTTTTGTTTTTCTCAAATATCATCTCTAGATAGTGTATAACAAGTAAAAGCAATTAGTTTATTGTGGTTTTTTAAATTTCTGGCAAAGATAATGATAAAACTTAGTTATCATACAATAGATTGTCGACTATACTGTAGATATTAAAAAGAACTTTCTTAGTTAAAGTAAAGAAAAGTACATGAGAATATATTAATCGCACTATATTTGCTATATCTAGTGCCAAATAGGCCTTTCGCCCAATACCATATCTCTTAAGGCCTGCTGGGATACGTCAGACATAGTAGTGGTTGAGACTACTTATTAGCATTTTGAAAAGACAAAACCTTCTTTAAGATTATCAGTAATTTACTAACTAATCCTACTTGACTGATTTCTTGCTTCAGCCCGTGAATGGTCAAGCCAATGACGAACAGAGCTTGCTCATTAACAGAGACCGTTTGTCACAGATTGTGCATGTTTGAAATGCCATATGATGTATCATACAGTGTATTACAAGTATAAGTGATTTGTTTATCATTTACTAAAACAATGGTTTTTCATTCAGCCTTGTTGATTTATTTAAAGCAGTCCACCAGCAATTCACTGGGGGTTGATAAGTGACCCAGCCGTCCACCAGCAATTCACTGGGGGATGATAAGCGACCCGCGAGAATGAGGGACATCAGCGCTATTTGGTTGAATGAGAAACGTGTTCAGCATGTATAAACATATCGTGAAAAGGCACAACTAAGGATTAAAGATGAGTCGATATGGCGGTAACACAATATTGACAAAAAAGTAGTCGAGATGTTTTTCCACGTGATTTTATCAACATTTATATTAATAAGTTCACTATTAGGATTGTAATTACATTATTACATCACATACAGGCATCTCGTATGTGTGAGTATGTAAAACAATAAGAATTAGAGAAACATTAACACAACATATATCGGTAGCGCTATACGTATTAAAGCCATGGGCCAGAATTCGAACCCTCCCCTTTGGGGAATTTTCCTGACAATATTATTTGGAAAGTTTAAGTAGTAACCTTTTAAAAACAACTTGTTTGAAAAATATTTATTGATGGCTTAAAGTTTGGGAATGATTTTAAATATATAGATCATACTGCAAAAAACGGGTTTGTATAGATGTTTTGTCATTCTCCAAAGTCCTCTTGTTGCAGTTTAACCAAAGTTTTATGATAAGGACCTAATAACGTCCGATGTTTGACTTGTCTTTCTCCCAGTGATCAACCGCAAATGAAATGATAAAGAATTGGTGCTGTTGCTTTCAGAGCATTTGTTAAGCAAGTTCTACTGGGCGACAAATGGAAGCCATTTACTGTTTACAAGTATGAAACCAATTATACGATAAAGAAAAAGTCGCGATTTATCAAAAAATATTTATTTGCGTGCTTTTGAATAAAAAGTGTACACAGCACAATTATTTCAAAAGGGAAACAAAGGTTTACACTTGCCTTGTGCAAAATATGTGTTTAGATTCATAAAGATTTGAAGCTACAGAAATTCAAATCAATTCAATCTTGAAGAACAAACTGCAAATTTAGACACAGATAACAAATAATACAAAAGTTAAAAAAAATCATTGTCGCCAAATAGTTTAAAATTCCATTTACTAGGCAACCAAAGAAATGTCACCCATTCACAATGTTAACAATACTCTGGTTGCTTTAAAAGTAAGCTTAGAGGTGGAAGCCAGGATATTTGAGAAGAATCTTTCTGGCCATCAAATATCAATAGTAATGGTGGTTCTTCCAAACGTTTTGTATCAGAGGCAGCACTTTCAAAAGCTGTTTCAACTGCTTGAACTTCAAGCAATTCTGAGAAATACACAACTTCACTTCTGTAGTTTAGTTGCCAAAATTGTATTTACTTGTTTTGCTTTGAGGTTATAAGTCTTGTATTAATGATGAGAACATTTTGGGTTGTGTTTCCACATGAACTGGAAGTAATGTTCTTTCAGATTCGCCATTCACTCCACATCAGCTCCTTTGATGATTATGGAGTAAGAATTGTAAAATTCGTAAAGTGTGCAGAAGATTCTGTGAAAACACCTACTAATATAAAACATGATGAAGCCATTTTGCTGAAAGTTCACGAAGGGGATTTAATAGCCACAGAAGCACACTATCGTGTTTCATGTCGAAAAGAATATACTCATGTAGAGGAGTGTCATGATGAAGATAAGTAAGATGGACAGACTACTGAGAAACATAACGTACATAATCAAGCTTCTCCATACATTTATCAGTACGCCTGTCGGCCTGATTTCTTTCTATGCTTTTTACTAGAATAGGATCATTCATCTGTTGGAAACAATATTGTTGTAGCTTGAATTCTTCACTTCTTGCAACCATATGGATCTGTTTTATTATTATATACTGAGATGTTTTTTCTCTCTCTCTTTAGGATATTGGAAATCTCTGGTAAAACTTTTGATAGTATCATCTATGTATTCCGTACAAGTGAAAATTGTAGTTAGAGTACATATATCATCAAGTTTATATTTTAAGTTTCCTCTTGGCTGGCGTATTATTACTGTATCTTATATTTTTGTAAAACTTGTTTGATTTATTGGTCCGATTTTCTTCTCAGCCTTATTTCTGTCATAATAAACAACGCATGTAAGACTTTGGGAAATGCTTTGAGTTTGGTGTAAACTTGACTTTTAATTGCAAAGACTTTTCTTTCAGACATGATACTTTCCTATTCATTTCACTGCCAATAAATAATCATCACATATCACTCTAATTACAACTATCTGTGCACCAACACCAATAACTATAGTATCAACTGTAATCCTGTTACTACTTGTTTTACAACTTACTATTAATCCAATCACTGCTAGTACTTACTACTTTAAAGCTAAATTCTAGATATATATTTTTTCATTTAATTATATAAACTTAGTTGGTTTGATATATGATTACCCAAAACAGTTTTAAATAATGCGAATACATCTTACATGAATTTGAGTAATAACCGTGAAGAGTTGAAAAAGTGTTGTACTGGAAAATGGTCATAGTAAAAACCAGCAGCAATGATCAAACCATTGTCTTAGGGGAAAGATGATATTTATATGTAAAGAACTGTAGTGATCAAGCAGCTGTATTAGGGGGAAGGTGGTAAATAAATGGTGATAGTAATAAGCAGCAGTAATGATCAAACCATTGTCTTAGGGGAAAGATGGTAAATAAATGTAAAGAACTGTAGTGATCAAACAGCTGTATTAAGGGAAAGATGGTAAATAAATGGTGATAGTAATAAGCAGCAGTAATGATCAAACTATTGTCTTAGAGGAAAGGTGGTAAATAAATGCATACCGTGGCTACATCCACTAATGATTTGAAACCAAACACCTTGATTTGGATAAAACACATATGTAAGTATAAAAGAACACCATATCAAAAACTCCTAAGGAGAGACAGGGGGTTCGCCTATCGTCTATATACAGATATTGTCACACAAAGAAATGAAACATGGGGTAACAATAAATATAATAAAGTTTCACCTGTTTCAAGAAAGCTGCTAATTTGGGAACAGATAGAAAGATCAAGTATACATATTTTCTAAAATTTTGATACCAAGAAAATGAGCTAAACGGTAGGGTCAATACATTCAACATTTTAAGGGGTTCATGTGACAAATAATTTATTGTGTTGTCAAGGGATGCAGCTAGTTATAACTTTAAAAAAAAAAGAGTCAAACTTAGGTTTCCATGTCATCGGCAGATTCTTCACCCACTTTTTAATAATTCTTTTTTTTAACTTTTCCGTTTGAAAAATAAGCAGTCGTGCGGGTTTGGTGCTTCCAAGGCAATGTATGGTCTACCAAATTTACTTGTATCCCCCCTCGTTCAGGAATCATTAAACTACCAGGTTACAATTCCGAATTCCCAGATCTTGTTACTTAGTATTACATACCGCTTTTCTAACGGTCTTCATTTTAACTTTAAGAATAACAGTTAGTTTTATAGATATATAAAAACCTTTGTTTATTGCTTAAAAATGGCTTGCTTGCATTTGTTATTGGCAGATAACTTTCCAAGAAATTACAATAACTTAATAAGCATAATCAAGAGATAAGTTGTTAATCGTATGATTGTTTTAACTAGAAAAATATTTTTTCAAAGTTCAGTATTATTACTGAGTGAAAATGTATTTGATTCATTGATCTGTATAGATATGTATAGCGGACACCACTATTAGGTTATGGCAGGGGGTGAAGTCACCGGGAAACTATTCACGGCCATCTTACCACACCCATAAAAAAAAACCCACTCCATTATATTATTATATGACTTATTCCGTAGTAATTTGATCAAGGTACCTCGATGTTCAGCCTTTGCATGTAGCAACATATCGACCAATGGATATGGCAAGACCTTCCAATTCTAAGTATTCATTTTGGAATTGGATATACCAATTAAACGAATTTTTATCGATTTCAATGTTACTGTGTGTGTGTAACACACATGACAAACAAAGCCACGTAGAAGCTGGTATGTGATAAACTATAGGTAATGTAATATACCTGCATAGACTTTACTAAGCATTATCATTGCTTGCTTAATAAATTTAAATAATATTGTAATATAATTTTATTGATAATTACATGTACTTGTATCGACACAGAGCCTCGTTATATATACAAAAGGTTATTTATGTAGGCTTTCATGCCAAATTGTTATGTGCTTGCACTTTGCACTGTTAGCATAAAATAAGGTTTGTTTTTATGATTATTTCGAAGAACTCGTTTCTAATTTAAAGAGGTGTTTTCATTTATCGGCACAATTTAGAACAATCGAATAAGTATTTAATTTGTCAACAGAAGAGATATTGTATTTTTATAATTATTAACGGATTTTGTTTTTCTAACCTTAGCTGCAATAGTTATTACATGAAGCTATAAACATACTGTTGCGTCAGCGAGTCACGTGACTACAGTGACGCAACGTTTCCAGAATTATCATGT
>NW_013667402.1:114837-116897 GCF_000517525.1 Limulus polyphemus
ACGGAGACGTAACAATACCATAATCAAGAAAATTAATATTCTGTAACAGGTGTGCTGTAGAATAATCAAAATTGTTTTTATGAATATGAAAAAATAACAAAAAGATTAGTTACATTGGCATATAAGGTTCTTGTACATCATATCTTGCCAGTAAATTTAAACGTAATCATTCAGATCCGCTCTTTCATGTATTGATGTTGCTCTGAATTTGTCCATATGAATAATTATTTCATTCAGCAGTAACAGAATAGGTTTAACTGATGAATAAATATTTATTTTTTTCTTGTAAAAATGAAGGTAGTTTTTGTGTATTTCTATAAAAATATATAAATATTCTATGTCTTCGTCTTTGACATATTGTTGTTATCTTTACTTCTGATTTACATCTGCTATACCCTGAAATATAATGCAAAGGGGGTTGTTTTTTCTTCAATCCAAAACATGTTATTTTTTAAACTAAATTACATGAACTTTTGGCATGTGTTTATGAACACACACTTTCATGTGAGATCTAGTCAGTAAAATTACAAAGTGTAATCACTTTGCAACTGTAGGAAAATATTTTTATCCAGCTCGGGGTTCAGGCGCTCTTTACGTATGCGCTATATATGTTAATACCGGTGCGGTAATTATCCAATATCAAAACGGACCTAAACAGGCCCGGCATGGCCAGGTGGTTAGGGCACTCGACTCGCAATCTGAGAGTCGCGGGTTCGAATCCCCGTCACACCAAACATGCTCGCCCTTTCAGTCGTTGGGGCGTTTTAATGTGACGGTCAATCCCACTATTCGCTGGTAAAAGAGTAGCCCAAGAGTTGGCGGTGGGTGGTGATAACTAGCTGCCTTCCCTCTAGTCTTACACTGCTAAATTAGGGACGGCTAGCGCAGATAGCCCTCGTGAAGCTTTGCGCGAAATCCAAAACAAACATCATCCTAAACGACTCGACCGATCCAGACCAAACTTGACATGATAACTTAGTAGTATAAATGCAAACCAAATTCATATTAAACTTTCCAAACTGTAAGGTACATTTATCAACACACATTTATATTAAATTCCGTATAAAATTAATGTCATTGTACAAAATTATATAGCCTGGTTTCTAAACCATGTGTTATTCTGTGCTTGCTTTCAGAACAAGTAGTGGTTACTGCAAAGATAATTCAAAGCAACTAGTGATTTGAAGTTTAAATAATTCTGGATTTGATGACAATAGAAGACCGGAGGAGATTATTATGAGAATGTAACACCTTCCAACTTGACTATGTTTATATATTTTAGGGCAATTATATACGAGAAGCCACTAGGCTGGTTGGTTTGCAACATGCAGTCTTGCTGAAACGTAGCTTACGTCATCTTGGTTTGTATGACATCAAGCGTCAGTGTTTAACGTAGGCGGCAGAGCGAATTTGATGTGTGTGTGAGAGAGAGGGGGTGGGGGATGTATAGACCTAGTTAGCACATTTACATATAAATTCTGACAATCTATGTATATCTAGTACTGGTTTTGGAATTAAAGGGGTGGTTCATATTGACAATTTTTTTAAGGGGAATCCCTCTATCCTTTCTTCTTCAATGAATATAAACAGTTAAAACCACTAAATTAGAAATAGGATCTCTAATGGAATTTATAAGACTACTTTAAATTTGGTAGTACTGGAGGTTAGAAGGTGACAGTATTTATGTACTCGATTTTATATATGTATGCTTACAGAGTACTGGCATAAGATTTCCCGGAAAGTCAACGCTAAAGTCTACACTAGGAACTGGTGGATATATTGGAACACAAACAAATTTCTTAATTCTTGATAACTTACAAAAAAAATCTACGTTTGTATATTGTTTTAAGTAGTAACTTGTCCAAAAAAGTAAAAAATCGGAAACATTGTGTATAGGACTAAACGAAAAATCAACTACATGATGTCGCTTTTATGGTTATTTATATAAATATAATAAAACATAGACATGAAGCATTTATATAGCTATGTCAGCAGTGGTGGGATTCAGCCGGTTCGCACCGATTCGTGCGAACCTGTTCTTAGAATTTAATGACCTCCAC
>NW_013667402.1:117468-127662 GCF_000517525.1 Limulus polyphemus
GTTCGCTGCAACACCAGCTTAATGGGAAAACGTATGCAAATGTGGAAGGTGTTAAAAATTACATCGACATGTTTTTTGCTTCAAAGCCAAGTGATTTCTTTATCAGGGCATTAACAACCTGATTGTAAGATGTAAAAGCATCATCGATAAGGATGAAAACTATTTCATTTAATAAATGTTTTGTTTTGATATACAAGTTGTTCGGGTTTTGTCATCTAAAAAAAAAGCGACATTAATTTCTTGACGACCTAATATCTAAAGTATTCAAAATTTAGTCCCTCCCACTATAATTTCGTAGCTCCGCTCATGGCGATATTTATTGCATTGAATAACATTCTCACTGAAAATATTTCTTTTTACTGTGTCATGAAAAAGAATGTGTTTCGATGTGTGTTGTTAAAATATTTGAATCCCACCACTGTATGTCAGTATTAATGTGTATATAACTGTTGAATGCAATTTGCTAGATTACCAGGATAACCACTAATACACTTTAAATTCACTTTGTGTCTAGGCATGTGCTTTATTTATCTTATTTACTTCCACCCAGTACTTTTTGTTTCAATTTCAAACAAGTCAAGAAAATAAAGAAATCCGACTCCATCAGTTGTGTAGACAAAACGAACACTGAACAGCAGTGGTTGAATCAAACTGTTTTTGCTAAATTGTCCAAATCTCACAAAAGTAATATTGATTTTGCGTGTAGACTGAACTAGCAATAAAAAACAACAACAACAAAACTTTAATATATTACATCAAATTGATGTCTTTGCTACACGCATGTCTACGACTTGCTGGCGCCAAGGGACCATAACCGTATATAACTTTAGTCTAGCAAAATCAGTTGTTATAATCCGAGCGACGGATATATATTAAGAAAGATGGTGCTGATCTCTGTTGATAGGAGTGTGTGCGTGTTTCTGTATTACCTCCACTGTAACCTATTTACATAAAATTTTAAAGTAATTACCAAAACCAATTGTATATTTTATTCACGACACGTATTCATATTTTGATTTTTGTTGCATTAAACTATGTGAAAGCGTATTCCCATGATTTTAGAAAGCCGAGAGAGCGAAATAACTAAAGTAATAAAAATATCGATAGATGGAAAATGAAACTGCGCGTGCAAACTTAAAAGCGATACATCTGTCAAAATTACTGACTCATCTTTTATCTCATTGCAGAGAAATCTCGTGTTCCTGGTATTTCATTGGAAAAACATTGTTTTCAGTGCTGCAATGGAAGCTGTACAAGTATGTTTTGAACATTTTGTTTCACATTAGAATTAGAATTGATTCTCAGATGAAACAAGTTTTGGACTTTTTCAATAACACGATCAACATATCTAAAGCTCTATAACTAGTTCATCTAAGCAAATATCTTCTTTATTTTTACTCAACATAAAATTGCACAATAAAAATAATGTTACAGTCTAGGGCTAAAAACAAAATCAAGTTTGTGGAAGAAACAACATCACAAAAAGCTGCCCCCCAGTGGTACAGCGGTATGTCTGCGGACTTACAACGCTAGAATCCGGGTTTCGATACTCGTGGTGGGCAGAGCACAGATAGCCCTTGTGTAGCTTTGTGCATAATTAAAAACAAACCACAAAAAGCTTAGCAATAAAGATATTAATTAGAAAAAAATTGTTGTAGAAATGGCTTAGAACAAGTTTCGTGGAGGAATACAAAAGGTTGAGTACGTTATATTAATATGATTTGGAATATGCAAATCAGTAAGTCATTGACAACCACAGCCAATATAGATTAAGTGTATCAGAAGTGCATTTTGAAATTCATCCAGAAAGATACCTCTAACAAGTTACTCCAGCTGCAGTAAACAAAGTGCGGCATCTTGTTAAAGGTATTTTACGAACACAATGATCAGTGGCAAAAGTCGTACACGTGCCCTAGGCAACAGTACGCAACATAATAAAGAATATCCGTCTGAAAAATCGACACAAGTCACGTATACAGAAGTTGTTTGCATGACATATAGATTCAACTGTCGCATACCTCTGGATAATGAAATTGGTATTCGTGCTATTCCATACGAAGACACAAGGTAGCTTATGAAACAATGCAGTGAGGAGGGGTGTGTACTTTAGACATGATAGCCTTACGACAGTCTTTTGAAATTGAAACTAGACTGCAGAGCTGTTTTCACGAAGCACAGTTGTCAGATAGAACATGATCAGAGGTGGCGACATTAACTGTAACGACGTGGTGATGCTCCAAAATCGCTTTAATATAACATACTTAACCTATGGTTAAGATTAAGCAAATATGTTTTCGTGGCTTTTTAACTCAATTAACCTGCATACAGTAAATTTACATTATTCCGTATATTACATAATGCCCCTTTTATGATAATTTAAAAAAAGTAAAATCCAATCATTTTGCATAGATGCATTGATTAAGTAAAAAAAATGTTGTATATAAAGGTTTATTTTCATTAATATATGGTTTTGAATACTGATTAAAATCACCAATGTGAGCTTATGGTAGTTATTGTTGTATTATATCTTTTAATCGCGAATTTTTATGAAAAAGTTTATAGTATTCGAAAATTTGGTGATTGATAAAATATATTGATTGCATTCGCTTATAAAATATGTCAAGAGATGGCGCTATACACAGTGTCTCGTGTTCTGTTGCAATATAGAAATAAACTGTTCAGTAGATGCCAGTAGTAGTAGTAGTAGTATATAAGACGTTTCTACAAAGTTAAGAGCGGTTACAAGATGAAGGCTGTAAGTGTTAACGTAATCGGAAAGGTTTTGCTACCTAAAACAGTTAGTAACGTCAACGATTAATATTTATGATTGCAAGTGAAATAGTGGATGTGCAAGTTAGAAATATATATAGCTTTTAGTCTATAACAGTTACTGTGTTAACTTTTCAATTATCTTGTAAGTTGAATAATTTATATAACTATAAGTGCCAATGATAGCTAGGAAAAAGATCTACTTCTTCCATGTTAACTTTTTCTCTGTTACAAGAAGCTTAACTAACAAACTTAAAACACCTGTACTTTGCATATTTTGCAAATTATTTTCTGGAATTTCTTATCAGGAACCGTTTTGTAACACCAACAGTAACAGTATACACAATGTAAATGTGTGTCCGAATTCACAAACAGAATGTTGTGTGCACAATGTGTGTATATATGTCACGTTTTGGTGTTAAAAAGAGTAATAACTATATGAAACCTTAGATAAGTTCGTACAGTTTTTGTTTTATAAATTTATTGTTTGCTATAGCTGATTTGTGTGTGTGTGTGTATATATATCTATATATATATAATTTAATATAAAACATTAGGATTGTTTACCATTTACAAGAAATTAAATAATTTTGATGTCCATGGATTTAACATTAATAGTGTTGTATTGACTCCCATCAGTAGTTTAAATTATTAACACAAAAACTTGTTCTTAATTACTTGGATAGATATATTTACACATGTACTGGTAAAAAATGAGTAACTTTAATGGAGAAGATCGTTTTAGTCCATTATTTCGCAGAAGGCCAATGGTTGGAAAAATTGGCCACAGAACTAGCTTTTCTTTGGACTTGCCAGTTGATCTACAGTCCACTGCTTATCCTTCTTTTGCCACTGCATCACCTATGGAAATGACTTTGTCTAGAGATGCCAATAGATATTATCTCTATCTACCAAGAAATCTCTCTTACTGTCAACTGTGTGCAGATGTCATAAGACAGCATGTTCAAAAGAAAGTTCAACTTCTGAGTGCCAAAATTAATCAACTTGAAAACCTGCCAGATGACTCTGGATGTTCATCACCAGGTAATTTATTTATAAATTGATGAAAGGATGTTGATAAAGAAATGTATAATATAAAATCAAAAATAAGTGAAAGTGGAGATTTTTAAATCAACTCAAATTACAAGAATTGTTATTGTGGATATATTTTTGATGTACTATCTAATCATTACTAAGAGGTCAACCATGTAAATACTGCAAAGGAGATGTAATCTATGTGGAAGTTAGGTTCCAAAACAAATGGGTTGAAGATTTTTGTTGGTGATAACAAAACACAATCTGTCGGGGGGGGGGTGATTGGTATCATCACACTTTCTGTTCACCATATTGTGGCCATTCATAATAAATATTCTTTGATATGTCTGCACTTATTAATTGCTTTTACACTACTCGGTCATTTCAGTTTCTACTTATCTATGTTAATTAGAACATGGTGGGCTCACTTGTACACAGTCAAGCATGCCCAATATAAGTTTAAGCATTGTTCATTCATATATATTTTTGTTTTCAAATACTGATAAAATAGTACCTCTGTGTATGAAGTCATACATTATAATTTTTTGAAAATATAACAATTTTTGTGAATGCTTAGTTTCAGATATTTACGAGGCCGCTGTAAATGAGCTATATCAGTACTTAGTGTTGATACCATTTCCAGATTTAGATATCAACATGGCAGTGTCCATAAAAAAGGAAATGTATTAAGTAATTACATATTATGAAAGCAAGTCTCAAGGTTGAATTTGCAGTTTCTTTTATCAAAAAGTCTTAAATGATGAGGATGTCAGGAAAACTGTGTGCCATGTTAAATAACTTCTTTTCTAATTGACATAGATCCACATGTCAATGTAGTATGGAATGTGCATTTTTTTTTTTTATGAATTCACTATTGATTTGTGATTTTCTTTAAATTTAGAATTTTTTATAAAGTCCTTACTTTAAGTAAACGTTATATCCCAAATGAAACATGCTTTATAATAAATGTAGTTGAAGAATAAAGAAAAATGCTTCAATTATTCTAGAAACTTCAGTGTTAATATTGCTAGGACACTATGAATGAATTAAAAGAAAACATTAAAACAGTTTGTGTTCAGATTGAGAACACAAGAATAAACAGTGGCAATAAAACCATTTTAATGCAGACTATACACCTATCTTACAAATAATTTATAATAAGTAACAACAATAAACAATTTTGGAAGTTTATAACTTTTGGAGTAAAATAATTTTGTTGAAGAGTAAACTTGTTGCTGGATTTCCAATGCTTAAAGTTATTGTTCTTAAAAAAAATGTCCTGTTTCCTGTCTCTAACCTTATCACTATACTCCTCATACACATTTCTCCAAACACTTAACTAAAAGAAAGATAAGAAGTAAAATATAATGAGGCCTGTCAGATAAGCTAAACATAGCTCTACTCACTAAACAAACCAACTGTAGTTCTTTACATTTATGTATCTATGCAACCAGAGATTAAATGAATTTAAACTAACAACATTAACATCAAACAAAACCCAAGTTCGTAACTTTTGAAAGAACAAGTGTGGATTTGGACTTCCAAGTTTAAACTTATTAATTTTGATATATTGAAGCTTACTGTTCCAGCTTCTGACATAAATAGTTGTTTTCAGTAAATCTGAATCAACATTCCCTCTAAATGGTCAGGAAGCTAACCAGAGCTTATTGTTAACCACTAGTGAGGATATGGTTACAAGAGTTAACTGGAACATTTGGAGAAAAGTGACAACTGCATAATCAGTCTTTGGCTACATGTTGAGATAAAAAAAAAATAGTAATAACTGACAAATCTTAATTTCCAGAAAGACAATTCTGAAGCCAAGAGGCCTAATACAAGGTCCATTTTCTCCAAAATGTTGCAAAGAGGAAATATCTAATGGACACTTTTTGGGGGAGGGGTGCAAAGGCCACAAAAGGTTGGGAACCACCGTTCGAGTTATAAAGAATCAAGACAAATGATATAATTACAAATATTTCATTGTAATGCAGTTGGTGGCACGATGTTAACACACTTACTAAAAAAGCAAACAAAAGTAAAAGGAACAACGTAGTTTGGTTAAATATGCTATTAACTGGAGTTCTTACTGGAACTCTATCTGTGTATAAGATAATGTGTAAAAATTGAGCATTGTTTTAAGAGTAAAAAGTATTGTCTTATACACCAACAAGTAAGGTAGGGGCACAGTTACAAAATGAGTTTGCTGATGACATCAAACTCTCAGATATTTTATTTTTTAGATATATGTATTGAAGACTGCAGAATGACTTGGATTAATTGATGTGTGACAAATACGTTTATACTTATAGTAAGGACTAGGTAATGCATTTGGGTTATCATAACTTGGATCAGATGTTTAATATAAATGAGAAACTACTCGATAGCAGGACTGAACATAAGGATATTAGAATAATATAGATAAATCACTGAAGCCATAAGCAATGCTGTGTTGTTATTACTAAGTTATAAAGTTGATAGAATTTTGTGGTGTATTTATCAAATCACTAGTTAGGCCTCACTTGGAATATTGTATACAGGTTTAGTCTTATTCAAGAAAGGATATTGATGTATTGAAATAGGGTTATAGCAGGGCTACTAGGATGGAAGGGTTACCTATAGGCATCAGTTAAGATCTCTTAACATATTTTTTCTTGGAAAAAGAAAGGTAAGAGGGGATCTTATCGAAAATTGGATTTTGTGAAGGATCAACAGGATAAAGGCCTCTTGTAAAGAGTTCTTATTGGTAAAATCTGAAAACAGTGGGACGAGAGTATGCAACTTTTAAAATCTGGAAAAGACAGATAAGATCCCTGTTAATTTTTATTGTTTCCACAAGGTGATCCGCTTACGGAATGAGTTATATTTGGCAATTTAAGAGTGGAATTGATAATTTCCTGAAAAAATATAGGGTGGGTTTAAATTTTTATTCTTGAAATAGGCTTAATGGAGCAAATGGTCCCTTGTTGTTGGTATATAATGTTAGGTAAAGGAGAAACCCTTTTTTTAATCATGCTAAGTCTTTCTTTAAATGCCAACTTTCATGATAAGTTTTTTTAAATGATATCTTACAATATATTCTAACATCTTGCTAACAATAGAAGTCATACTAACATGCACAATATTTTTTTGTCTTTTTTTTTTATCCTCACCCTTGCATTTTGAAAACATATGAACAAATTGGAATCTTTGGATCATCAGGAATCTACCAAGACTTCTTTAACTTTTGGAAGACTCCAATCACCATACCCAGCTTAAAGGTTTTAAGGGTTATTGTCAAGAAGTTACTTAAGTCTACACAAAAATAACAATTCAACCTCTTTGTTCCCTGTCTTATTAAGGATCGTAGTGCAGCTTTGACGTTTTTCGTACTTAGTTTATTTAAGCCTAAAATCTTTATAGCCAAGAATCTTTCCGTTTAAACTGTACAAAAGTTTCTTTAACCCATTGTTTATTTTTCTAGACTACAGGATTCCGTGTAGAACCGGTAAGTTTAATAATAATAATTTATTATTGTTAGCTTGGTGTTTTTCACTTATTGTTAATTTCTTCCTATTCATCAAAATAGCATGTGGCTTTTTTGAAAATCAAACCTTCGGAGTATATTCCTCTTTAATTAGTTTTATCGAACTACTGAGAATTTTCCGCGTTTCATTAATATTTTTCATCTTGAGAACAGCAGCTAAAGAGTTAAACCTGTGTGAACTGACGTAAACACATTAGCACTTGTCTAAAAAAAAAAAAAGCTAGGTTTTAAAATGTAACTTCATGAGTTAGATGTGATTGTGTTCACATAATCTGGTAGTAGCGGAGCTACCAACACTCATGCGCCTGGGCCTATTCGTACCCTCTCACGAATTAGTAAAAAAAAAACAATAATAATCATGTTTTAGTCAAATTAACAGTTTTCTGAGACCCTTCGATCTTCCAGAAGATGACTGTCTTCGCCAGTCGTAACATTTTACGTTAAATTTTTGCTTTTCCAAAAGTCTAATTAAACCTTCACAAGTGTTTATATCCCTGTAGTGGTAGTAGTAATGAAATTTATTAATATATATTTTTACTAATGCAGAAATACCGCCAATTTCTCGTTAAAAAATAAGACGTGTGTTTCAAAAACTTTGTCTATCTTGATGAAACTTCGTAAAATGGACGGCAACTGCCTGTTGTAGAGACACAAGTGTAGAGGATGACGTTTCGAAAGTCTTTCGTCTTCAGTTCTATCTTATATATATTGCGAACAAGATTGTCTGTCAGAGCATTGGTTTGAAAAGTTGTGCACGCAGGCAAAGCTCAATATTCACTTTCGAAATGGCGGGATAACAGACACGAATAATGTTGATGCCAAATTTTATTTCACAAGCAGGATATTCTACACTATAGTGTTAGGAATTAATCACACTTCAAAATTTGACGTAATTAGAAGAATAAAAATGTAGATTTATCGTATGTTATTATTGAGCGGTTCTTAGCATGACTGAAATGCTCAACAATTACTTTTCTCGGTATACGTAGCTCAGAGCTTTGGCTCTGAGTGAAACCAAGAATGCAACATAATTAACATTTTCAAAGTCCATGAAATAATTTAACTTGACAGATTAACTTAAACTTTCCCGTCACTGGGGACGGGTACTTTTGCTTATTAAACTTATTTGTTAAGGTTATTAAATCATGTTTGATATGTATCTAGTAAGTAAAGGTATGACATCTTGTTTAACGTGTTTTGATTGTGTATTTGCACTTGAATTTGATACAGGTCTGACTGACTTATTCAAGTTTCTTGAAGTGGGAAAAAATCACTATCATAATCTGAATGATGAACGTAATGATCAATTTCTCAAAAATCATAGGTTTTCCTATAAATAATTTTTGGGGGATGGGGTGGCATACATGTCATTGATATGATGATTTTAAAATAATTCGGTAAAATTTTATTCTTTTGTAAATAATGTGGAACTTTCATATATTGTAGTTATTTATTATGCAAATATTCATGATTACATTAATAGAGTGAATGAAGTGTTTGTGTAAATTTCGTTTGATTTTCGCAATTTTGTTTCATATAAGTAGGATATGTAGTGCCAACTCTATTCGCCAAGATTTTAGTAGTTAGTAAAGACACTAAAAGGTTGGTTGTGTTGAATTTCGCGCAAAGCTACATGAGGGCTATCTGTGCTAGCCGTCCTTAATTCAGCAGTGTAAGACTAGAGGGAAGGCAGCTAGTCATCACCACCCCCCGCAAACTCTTGGACTATTCTTTTACCAACGAATTGTGGGATTGACCGTAACATTATAACGCCCCCATGGCTGAAAGGTCGAGCATGTTTGGTGGGACGGGGAGGAACAAATAGAAAAGACTTAAAATATGTTATTATGAGTAGTTTATCTTTATGATGTATATTTCATTTGCCCTGATAATATCATAATTGGTGTTTAATTATCTTAACTAGCCATAAGAGGTATTATATTTATGTGTGTGTTTGTTAATTTTTTTTTCTTTTTTCACACTGGTGAAGTTAAACGAACTCAAAACACTATAGGTATTATATTTGTTCTTTTTTTATCTTAACCAATCATTTACTTTCTGTTAACCTTTCCTTTTTATGTGTTCATATATCAATATTCGTCTTAAAATAATAAATTAGTACATTTATTTGCGTATCAACAAAAGTATATTATGCGGAAGTTCCATTGCGCCGTCATGTGAGTCAAACCAAACAAATGTATGTCTCGTTCAGTGGCGCCATCCATGGTTTCTGCAAGTATGCGAAAGTAACTGAATTTGTTTGCTAATATAATAATGCTTGTTTGAAATTTGGCTTTAATAAATTTTCGTTAGTAAATCTGTGGCTCATTTAGATTTTAATTTCGTTAACGAAAAATTCGTTTCTATTGTATTTAAACGAACCAATGTTAATTCCACACAATACTAATCATGTACCAAAGTCTAAAAGCATGCTGTTCTGAAACAATATGCCCTCAAGTGGCACAGCGGTTTTCGATACGCGTGGTAGGCAGAGTATAGATAGCCCTTTGTGTAGCTTTTTTCTTTATAACAAACAACAAACTGAAACAATAACAAGAAAATTCACTTCGGATTTTCCGGTAAACTAAGACTCGGTGCTTAACATGCCGGATTATGGATCTGAGATTACGTGGTTCGTTCCCCGTTACCGATAAAAAATAAAATAACCAAAAGAAATAGCACTCCACGGGATTACGAGTTTGTTATAAGTGTAACGGTCAAATCCCAGTAATCTGTCTAACAAGAGTTGGCGGTAGATGGTAGTGTCTATTCAAACTTTTCCGCAAAATACAAGAACAAAACAGACATGTCGATCAACTGGGGTCCGTAAGACTGTCATGGAAGCCTCAGGGTTCTCTCACTAGCAG
>NW_013667402.1:128403-129737 GCF_000517525.1 Limulus polyphemus
GGTTTTTGTCTAGGACTGAGCCATTGTTTTATAGTTTAATATTCACGTAAAAGTTAAGTATGAACTCTGTAAATACTATATATTCATACACGTACGTGTTCTGCTCTAGATCTGTGAACACTATATTCACGTTTTACACGTGATCCGTTCTAGATCTGTAAATTCGTCTCTCGGTGGTCTTGATTCCATTCCACGCCCTAGACACTGTTCAGATAGTCCATTGTGTACGTTTACACTAAGAAAACAATAACAAGTGTAAATATTGTATATTCAAACATTCATGTTTACTTTACACGTGCTCTGCTGTAGATCTGTAAATTTCATTACCACTAGAACTTGTACAACATTGTAAAGCAAAATGTAAATTAGCTTTCATACAAGTTTGAAACATTACTTTAGCCTTTTTTTTATATATTTAAAAGGCTGTTTGGAAATAAACTCTAATACCACCAAAATATACGACAAAAGTAATATTCCTTTAAGTAAAATTTACTTCTGTTTCGGATTTACAAAAGCCACGGTGAAGTAATTACCACAAAGGATCACCAAAAAATCACGTAAATTTCAAGACCCATAAACTCGAGCGTTTTGGAATAGTTGACTGTTTTTAAAAGTAAAAAGGGTTCAGTAGAAAGGTTAAGCGTGAGTAAAACTACTTTAACTTGTACCACACTTCTTTATAAATGAAGGTTACATAGAAATATATTCATTTGCCGACATAACTGACTCAGCGACTGTTGGTCTATTTTTAAATATATTTGATATTTTTATAGTATTCAGTATTCCCGGTATAAACATATAATCAGTATTTATTTTACAGCAGTTGAGCAGAGCCCATTATTGGACAGTTATGCATCATCCCAAGGCCACTGGTTACTTGGGCAAGTGTAATAAATACTTACAGAACAGAATATAATACTGTATACTACTATTGTAGTGTAAAAATAGAACTATTTTGTTTGTTTGAAATGAAGCACAAATATACACAATGGACTATCTGTGCTCTGCCCCTCGACGAAGATTCCTGTACGTGGTGAGGGGACCTCCCAGGGAAGGTTCTGTATTTTCAGTTACTTCCTCTGGGATCTAAACACCCACCCACGTGTTTTCCGTGCGTGGCGACCCGTGAAGGGGAGGAGAGGATCCAGGTAGTTGAGTGGTGTCTGGGGGCACTGCAACACACCACTTTGGCCTTGAATTCCTGTAGACGGGTGGCCTTGGGGTGCCCCCCAGGGTCAATCAGCTGGTCCACTTGGGCTAGGGTCAACTGCTTACCAGTGTTGGGCGTTCTCAACGGGTGTTGTGGACATTGTGTCTGATGCTGGTGTTTGGGT
>NW_013667402.1:130370-131660 GCF_000517525.1 Limulus polyphemus
TGCTCACGAAACCCTGGCGTTGCTACAGTGTCCTTGTTTGACATTGTAGTGCATCCCCTCGTATGACTCCATGGCGGGTGGGTCAGTGGGCACTGGATCTTTCTCCTTAATTATGGATCCCCCAATCCAAATATAAAAAAAGTCAAAACTCTGTTAATCGGCAAATGACCACGCTCAGAAGACTCTGAACAGCATCTCCATCACAAAGTACACCTGTACCTCGCTTCATGATCCTGCATTCACTGTCCAATAAATTTTTAGGGCAAATGTCTCCATTTTTTATTCAGAAGGGCTTAGAGGGGCTTGCTGGCTCTCCAAAGTCAGTTAAGAAGCTCCGTTCTGGAGACATCCTGCTTGAAACATCCACAGCTAAGCACAGTGAACTCCTCATGAATTCAAAGGCCATTGGGGATATACCCATTGAGGTTACTCCTCACAATTCCTTGAATTCCTCACAAGGAGTTATTGTTGAGAAGGACTTGAAGTCTGTTCCCGAGTCCGAGATCCTTGCTGGTTTCTTCAGCCAAGGAGTTTCAGCAGTTCAAAGAATCTTCACTTGTAAAGATGGTATGGTGCTGACCTCGGTTCTGATTTTGACGTTTTCATCACCATGTCCACTTGCCGCTGTTAAGGCAGGTTATTTGAACTGTAAAGTACAGCCCTATATTTCTAACCCTCTCCGACATTTTCAGTGCCAGTGGTTCGGTCATTCGAAGACATCTTGTCGTGGTTCTGTGACGTGTGCACATTGTGGTGGCAAGGACCACGACGCCTACAAGTGCAAACTGGACCCTCACTGTGTTAGTTGTAGTGGTTCCCACCCCTCTTACTTTAGGTCTTGCCCTAAGTGGGTGGAGGAAAAAGAGGTACAGCATTTGAAGACTATTAATAACATCTCTTATCCTGAAGCTCGGAAGCTATTGTTTCCTATTCCATCTCGGACATATGCCACTGCACTACGCTCCACTACTACAGTGGGAGTGCAGACGGACCTTTCCATGCCTTCATCTGCGTCTTTTTCACACCATGTGAGGGGTCTTCCGTTTTTTATGGATAATAGAGTTGGTAGGTCTATGTCTACTCCAATCTCTGTCTTCACTATTCCTTCCAGTGACTGCCTGGGTCAACCTCCTCAGACACCAGCCTCTGGTGTCCGCTCGTGTCCTTATTAGGCCCCTAAATGCAGGAAGATCATTCGATCACTTCCTCAGTCATTGGATTCTCACTCTGATGACAGAGATCTGCCCACTCGATCAAGGGTAGGATCCATGGAGGTCGATCGACCTCCAT
>NW_013667402.1:132356-134069 GCF_000517525.1 Limulus polyphemus
GAACATATAATTATTTTCATGCACCTAGTCAGTATTTTACTGCCATTGATCTCTAGATTTGCTCCCCTTCACTTTTCACTCGCTTTTCTTGGATGGTCGACAGTGGCCCACGGGGCAGTGATCATTTTCCTATCATTATGAGGGAGGTTGGCCATGGTTGATGCCACTGACCCGAATGCCACGGTAGAAACTGGACCAGGCTGACTGGCCATCTTTCACCTTTCTCTCTGTACTTGATCCTGTCCTTGTCTGTCTGCCATCAGTAGATGACTGTGGGGTTGCAGTGACTGACTGTATTGTCCAGGCAGCTGTTTATTTTATTCCTAAGACTTCGACACATTTTCCATGGTATCCTCGTCCATGGTGGAGTCCTGCCTGCCAGGAGGCATGGAAGGCTCAAAAATGGATCTGAGATACCTTCTGATGGTATCCCTCTCTTTCTAACCACATTGTTTATCAGCAGGCCCGTGCCCATGCTCAGCAGGTTCGACGTCAAAGCCAAAAGGAGTGTTGAATTAAGTTCACTACTAGCATCTCTTCTACCACCAGTTCCAAAACTGTATGGGACAAGATTCGGAAAGTAACTGGGAGGTATGCTTCCCATCCCCTTTCCATCTTGCTCTCCAGTGGCCAGGAAGTTGCTGATGCTCTCGGCCACAGCTTTTCTCGTGATTCTAGCACTTCTGTTTCTTCCCCTGCCTTCTTGGCCATCAAGTCTTTGGCATAGCGATCACCTCTTTCCTTTCTGGCCAATCGTCTCTATGATTATAATCGCCCCTTTACACTGGTAGAACTCAAACTTGCTTTTCATCGGTCTGATAGTACATCGGTCGGACCTGATGATGTTCATTATGAGATGTTGTGCCATCTCTCTCCTGCCTCTCTTGCTATTCTTCTTTTTAACCGAATCTGGCAGAAGCATATTTTTCCTGATGCTTGGCGCCAGGCTATTGTCCCCCTCTATTGTTTCTCTAAACCTGGGAAGGATCCCAAGATTCCTTCTAATTATCATTCCATCGCTTTGACTAGTTAGTTGTCTTTGTAAGGTCCTAGAGAGGATGGTTAATGCTCGTATTGTTTAGTTTCTCGAATCGAACATGCTCCTCTCACCCACCTAGTGTGGGTTCCGTCGACAACACTCCACCATGGACCATCTGATCGACTTGAAACGTTGATCAGGGAAGTCTTTCTCAAAAGAGAACACCTTGTTTCTGTGTTCTTCGATCTTGAGAAGGCTTATGACACCACATGGGGGTATGGAATTTTGCAGGACCCCCACTCCTAAGGGTTGCGTGGCCATCTACCCATTTTTATTCAAAACTTTTTACTGTGATTCCAAGTTTGTGTGGGTTCCACTCTTTCCCGTTCCTTTCCACAGGAACTTGAGTCCCTCAGGGCTGTCTTGAGTGCCACACTTTTTAGTGTTAAAATTAATGCCATCACTAATAATCTTCCTCCGACTGTTGCAAATGGGCTCTATGTCGACGACTTCCAAATCTCGTGTCAGTCGTCGAACATGAGGTTTATTGAGGGACAGCTTCAGACTGCCCTCAATCAGTTGTTGACATGGACCACTGCGAACGGTTTCAAATTTTCTTTCTCCAAAACCGTTTGCGTGCATTTTTGCCGCCAACGGGGTGTCCACCCCGAGCTCCGTCTCGGCGATATAGTTATTCCTGTGGTCCCTGAGGCAAGGTTCTTGGGGCTTATCTT
>NW_013667402.1:134985-137808 GCF_000517525.1 Limulus polyphemus
AGGGTTACTAATGAGGAGTGGAATTCTCCGAAACTAGTATAACCCAGGAACACACGTTGATCAAAGTCAGATTGAAATGGACCTCCCTTGAACTTAGACTTCGAGATTAAACAATTCTCGGAATACTAAGTTTATTTATTGTTCTTAATTTTACAAGGAAATATTGTAAAAACTCTCAATATCCACTAGTATCAAAACTGTGACATTTGTTATCTATGTTTACCCTCTTCTTTAATTTTTTCACCACACCTCCGAAGAATACAAAATTTAATTTAAATCACTTATTATAATATATTCATCAGAACTTGCCAATAGTTCTCTCTGACATGTAAGACTATATTATTTATAACCAACAGAAAACCAAAGTTTTTCTCTATCAAGTGATGGTTTATATTACGTTGTTGTCTGTAGAGAGATAATTGTCCGTTTTCCTCCCAGTTCAGCCCCCCAGTGGCACAACGGTATGTCTGCGGACTTGCAATAGAATCCGGGTTTCGATACCCATGGTTGGCAGAGCACAGATAGCCCATTGTGTAGCTTTATGCTTAATTACAAACAAACAAACCTTCCAGTTCAAACTTTATTTCCAGGGGTAACACATCGACGAGCTTAGCTGAATTTTTAACGGCTTTTGTCGCACAGTTAGAAAGCCAGAAAGATATGATAGTTATGGAACATTGTTTTCTTTTTGTATGTTATTATTATTATGTGTTCTTCGGTACATTATTTAACATTAACTAGAAATTATTTAATGTAATAGCACAATTAGTATAAAAAAGTAGGGTTAAGTTTCATCGACAATCGAGAGAAAAAAAAAGACTGAGAAGTACTTGTTTTTGATGTGTATTTTTATTTATTATTAGAAAAGTAACTAAAATGTAAAACTTGAAAACTTTATAGGTTAAATGAAGTAAAATAAATAGCAATATTAATAACAATTTTTTTTATGAGGTACGCTTGCGGATAATTCGTGCGTTATGTAATTCGATACCGTAATGTAAGCGGCACGTTCATCACGTGATTTGCAATTTATATGACGCGAACAGTAGTTAGACAGGTTCAAAAGGCAATAAAACAATAAAATTTAAGTATCAATAGATGTATACTGTTAAAAGCTTTAAGCAACTTAGGATAAACACTTATGAGTTTCTGTTACAATTTGCAGTCATTCCAGAAAGAAAATGAGGAAATTTTCCTAATTTTCTTTGGTAATTACGAGGTCGGTTGATTCAACCAACCTCGTATAGACTAAAGTTAAGGTAACAAAGCAAAAAACAAACAACAACAGATAATATAAGGTTTCTTGTATAAACATGTGATATTTATTTAGACGGTTGCAGGAGTTATGTAAATAATGTTTGAAAATTTTCAGATGAAAGAATGTATTTGTAATCTTGTCATGAAAATTACTTTTCATTCGTAAAGGAAAACAACATGTAGTATAAATTGTAAGTAAAGTTTTTCATTAAACACTAACTTGCTCTTTTCTACTTACAGAAAGTACACATTTAGTGTAAATTGTAAATAAAGTTTTTCATTTTTCTCTTTTTTTGTTGAGTTTATTAAATTCTACCTTTTGGGACCTTTGAAAATCTCACTGAGACTCTTCGCTGTGGGACAATTACTAGCAAAAATGCTGTCGAATTTCCAGGAAAACTGAATTTTGTGTTCAAAATACAACAAAAAAACCGCGTTGTATAAAAAACATAAACATGAGCCCACGAAGTCTTGTAGTGTAAAAAAAAAAAAATTAGTTTATCGAATAAGCTGTGAATATGTGTATATGGAAATGGTTGCAACTTTTGTAAAATATATGAGTGATTGCTTTCTTTTTTTGTGATTGTTTCATATTTATGTTCGTTCTACGGCATTTTTCATACCCTAGATGGTCAATTAAATATGTAAACCACTGTTTCTGTTCCGCTAAAGCGTATTTGTATATTCAAATCTATTTATCTATATGTGTATGTCCGGTGGTTCGCCCGTCGAATGTTTCTAGTTGTTATGACAGAATCAGTTTCGATGAAACAGCTCTTGAATGCATCAGTAGTTGGATAAATGGTTTGGCAGCCATTCTAATTTTATTGCCTTAATGCCGTAAATGAGAGTCAGTCAGGCGACGAGGACGATATCAAAATATATGAAGCCGAAGTGTACCTTTGCATCAAACGAACGGATCGTATGCTGCTGCTCAAAATAGAGGGAAAAGGACGAACTATGCCCCTGTTTATAGCATAACCGTTAAACTCGACATTACCGAATATTTTCGCTAGCTTTATGTATTATATAGCCTGGTGGCTAGGGCGTTCAACTCGCGGGATCTAAACCCTCCACCGAACATGTTTGCCCTTTGAGTAATAGGGATGCTATAATGTGACTATTCGTTGGTAAAGAATAGCCCAAGAATTGACGATGGGTGTTGTGGATTGTAACTACGCTCCCTTTAGTCTGTCACTTCAAAACTAGGGACTTCTAGCGCAAATAGCTCTCGAGTAGCTTTGTGCGAAATTCAACAAGCAAGCTAATATATTGTACACATCTTTCTAAAAACGTCATTCTGAATTCTAACAATAATTTGGAAAAACAAGTACAAGAGTTTCTACAGTCACGAATATAAACATAACGTTTACATTAGTAACGCATAAAAAACAAGTACAAAAGCTTCTACAGTCAAGAATATAAACATAGTAACGCATAAAAAACAAGTACAAGAGCTTCTACAGTCAACAATACAAACATAACGTTTACATTAGTAACGCATAAAACACAAGTACAAAAGCTTCTACAGTCAAGAATATAAACATAGTAACGCATAAAAAACAA
>NW_013667402.1:138545-146490 GCF_000517525.1 Limulus polyphemus
AACGCATAAGAACAAGTACAAGAGCTTCTACAGTCAAGAATATAAACATAACATTTACATTAGTAACGCATAAAACACAAGTACAAGAGCTTCTACAGTCAAGAATATAAACATAACATTTACATTAGTAACGCATAAAACACAAGTACAAGAGCTTCTACAGTCAAGAATATAAACATAACATTTACATTAGTAACGCATAAGAACAAGTACCAAAGCTTCTACAGTCAAGAATATAAACATAACGTTTACATTAGTAACGCATGCAGCTTCGAGTGGGTAGATGTGAAACGCCAAAAGTTTTGTTTGATTTTGATTTTTATCTTACGAGCGAGACATGATCAAGTAAGACGAACATTGATTGATGAATTAGGGAGATCTTAATAATGCTGTAACTTATGCAGTTGTCGTAAGAGTTATTATTGTAACTAAAGAAATATGAAATATTCAGTGTTTATTTATTTTAATCACGTTTTTATTCTCCTCGTAATGTTTTTATTATTATTTATTCTGTACATTAGGGGAACTTGATACTAAGATGTAAGGTCAGTTTCTTGACCATGAGAGTGGTTAATGTCTACACCCCTTTCTTGTTAGCAAAATTCACTTTATAATCAAACCCAAACAATGAATCTGTTATGGTGAACTGCGATATCACAGCTAGTGATACTGTATTAATATTATTATGTTCGAAAAACGATTTTTATATAGAGTACTGTCTAAGTAGTATAGTTTTTATATTATTATTTCTTCGAGCAGTCTTAAGGGTACCGCCTAATATTTCACATGACTAAAGCGTAATTATTCATTGGCAGATTGACTTAACCAATTATATGAATATATTCGTGTAGCATGGGGTGGATTGCTAATGTCACCTTCAAAAAAATTTACTACGTCAGAGGGCTCAAGATCTTTCCGCGTGTTTTGTGTTCGGAGATGATACGCAATCATTTCTTGACGCTGGCATTGGTTGAGTTCTGCAAACGTGATGGATAATTTTTGCACCGTTTATATTTTTTATTCAGTGACCAAGACACGTGTAGAGCACATTTAGTGTAAAGACACGCAACATTGCTCAACACGTGTTCTTTTTTTTTAATGGAGATTGTGAAATATAAGCCGATAAAATAACATTAAGTTTATAAATAAACTGGCTGTCTGCAAACGGACAAGTGGCACAGAACACGTGAAACAGATCTGAAAGTCGGAGAGAATTCTAGTATTTAAGTACAGTTGGTGGGATTCGGGAAGTTTCCGACAGTTTTGTTAATACAACTGGGATGCTTGCGATCATTAACTGTAGAGTGTCCTGTTCAGTGATTAAGGGTAGGTTTTGGATCGGGTATATAAATAAGCCTTGCCGTTGGCAGTTTTAAGTGTATTTTGAAGGTTGAAGTTTAGTCAAGAGCTGGTTAGAGCTTTACCTGGATAATTATATATCTATTGAACATTAAAACACTGATGTCAGTATAAAGAATGAAATTCATAGTATTCCATAGATATTCATGAATTAAATATATTAAATTTTCTAAAATTAGTTGAAAAGAGTTACGAATGTATGATAATTTCTGTTGATCAAAATGAAGAGAAACAACCTCGTAATTCCAAATTTTATAAATAATTGTTTCAATTAATAGGCTTATTATTGGTATGTGCTCAGTTTCTGGAAATGTGCCGAAAATTGAGATAGAATAGTGAAGCGCTGTACAAGCTTGTAGTTTTACTTTGATAATCCTGTTTTAGTTGCTTCTTTTATTCACTTGATTTTAATATGCTAGCAGTAAAACCAACCGTGGTTGAAACACAGTGGTTTATGCGAAAATTAAACAACATCGCTAAAGTACTAGTACGATGTGCAAGCGACGCTGTCGACTACAGTATTGGAGCTAGACCATCGAGAAACTGGAATAGTAAACCGGCAAAATCTATCAATATAAGAGCACTACCAAAACAAAGCTGGCTTCAAACTGTGACTGAGGTTATTATCTTACTGCAAACATCAGTCATGCAATAATGCAGATATTTTCAATTAAAACATTCTCGAGAGTTTTATATTAAATGATGAACTTGAAATAATTAAAAGTTGAGTTTTTATCCGTAGTTAAGAGCCCACGTTTACTTTATATGGAAAAGTTTAGTGTTAGATATAGCATGCTAAAGTTTTAGTAATATTACATAACAAGAGTGAATCCTCAAAAGTCGCTACACTTGAAATCATTTCAGGCAAGATTAGAGTAAATTAATCTATGAGACCTTGGGCATGGTCAACTACATCAGTCGAAAGTTTGTGCTTGGAAAAACAAACAAACTCGGGGCCATTCTATGAGCCGATATGCCGCGTCTAAAAATATTGTGATCGGAGTGAAACTTTGATAGTACATTTGTAAATATGAACACACCATCTCTAGACTTATTAGAGATTTATGCTTAACCCTGAAATATACAGGGCATTTTAAATACGTTAATGTAACGTGTGTCTGAGTTTATCCGATTAGGAAAAAAACAATTAAAACTGTTAAGCACAGTTTTGTTATGAAATGAAACAAAAGATACCTTTGGCTGACAAAGTGATTGAGACATATTAAGAAATTTCAGTTTGAAAAATAGAAGAAAAAATAATTGGAAACATATCTGTGAAAAAACAAACAAATAAATAAGACACCAGGTGAAGTCAATAACAAATAGTATTACAAGAGTTTGGTCTAACTATTTACCGTAGTTATCACATATTGCTGTTTTCGTTGTATTTGAATGTTCAGAGCAGATAGGTAAACAGCATTTTGCGCAAATTGTGTTAGTGTTTCGGTCTTTCGAGGTAGGGCACAGTAACATCTTTTGCGTTTTGAAGAAGTTGGTGTATTTGGCATACATTCAGTGTACTCACGAAGTTGTTTCTTTATTCCATGTCTTTGCAGATCGTCTATGATAAATATGTTACATGTACGATAATTATTTTTAACAACCAACAAACGTACAATACCTACTGTATATAATAAGCTTCTCATGCATTTTGTTCTCAAATCGTCTCTACGATGTTAGTTTTTACGTGTTTCGATGATATAAAATGTTAAATTCAATTAAAAGTTTCAATTGAGAAATTGAAAAATGTATGGTATAACCAAACAAACTTCTTCATCTGCTTTAAGCCAAAAATGTGGAGGATGGATCATTTGTGATCCACGTTATACATTTAAGGGATATACATTTTAGGATGGATCATTTGTGATCCACATTATACATTTAAGGGATATACATTTTAGGATGGATCATTTGTGATCCACGTTATACATTTTAGGATGGATCATTTGTGATCCATATTATACATTTAAGGGTTAAGTTAGAAAGGAAAAGAAGAACAAACTTAAACTTTTCGTAGCTATGTATAGCCAGTTAAAAATAAAGCACATACTTTTTATTTTTTCCAAATCTTCTTCCACATACAAATGTACAAACAACAAGAATTCTATTCGGCACTTCCAGAGGGTAGCTCTTCCTAGAGTGAACTGGGAATGAAGGGGGTCTACCTTCTTAAAACACTCTGGTTATTTTTTCGTTTTTATGATTTATCTAATTTTCACGATTTCTTAGTTTAACTGTTTTGGACCATTGACTTGCGGTTGATTTATTAACACCGACTTTAAACGTGGTAGACAGAACCTCTACTTGCGGTTGATTTATTAACACCGACTTTAAACGTGCAAGCAGAGGTTCTGTCTACCACGATTAAAGTTCGGTGTTAATAAATCAACCAGCAAGCAGAGGTTCTGTCTACCTGTTGATTTATTAACACCGACTTTAAACGTGGTAAACAGAACCTCTACCTCGCCCAACTCAAAGGGCACTATAGTACAATCTAGGACTAAAGTTTCACCATTTACCACAGCCTGCCAGTTGTCTCGTGTTTTTATTTTTTTCATTCTTAAGACGTGACAGACTCAGTCTGCACTAGTCAGAATGCTTTTTATCATATCTCCGTCCGTCCAGCTCATTAAATCGTGTTTGTTAATCAGTAGCAAAGAAAATCTTCGACAAGAAGTAACAATGATGAAGTTAACTGGAAATTGACAACTTAACTTTATGAGTTTTCACAATATTTTGATAACTATTAAGACTGGAGCCATTTTTTTAGAACGCCAATTCAAGTATTTAACAGGTATGTGAGTGTACTATCTTCTCAACATGATGATTGGTTCGTTATATTGTTCGTCAATAGATGTGTTTACATTTGTCATTTTGGGTCAGCACTACCCCAGCGGCTCAGTTTTAAATTTAACAGATTGTAACACAAAGTCGCATTTCGATAGTCGGCACACTACAGATAGTCATTGTGTAGTTTTTGCGCTTCAAAACAAACAAATATTTGTCGGGATAATCTGTTACTTCTTGAGAATACAGTTGAAGTTGTTTACTTAAAACTGTTTATTAGGTTGCTCTTTTGCGTATTGTTTTGAGTTTTATTTGCTATTGTAATTGAAAATAAATATTAAGATATCGAAAAGTACTCTTTCCGGCAAGACTGGTGTAAAGTGTATGTGCGTGACAGTAGCATAACACTAGATAGCAGCTGGATTTGTAATTATAACTGGATATATTTTTGATTGTTGTTTTTCATATCAGAAATTTGTGTTTAAAAAAGGGTGTATGTCACTGATATCCTCCACATCCATTATGTGCGGAAGTACAAAGGAAGAGTTAGTAGGAAAAGGCTGAAGAGCGATTCTGAAACACAACCAGAACTGATAATTCTCAGGAACTCGATAGTTCTTTCTTTGAACATTCTATATTTCAAGGTACAGTTTCCTCATCTCTTCCTCTACAATATTAATAATGACAAAAAGAAATAAATTTAAAAAATGCCATATAGTTGAAACTTTTACTCGTATATTGCAGTCACCCCCTCTCTTCTTCATTTTTAAACCACACATTCGGTTAAAGAACGAAGATAAAAAGTACAAGTTTCTTTTGTTCAAGATGGAACTTTACAGTTTTAACTGTATAGTTAAGCATTTTTCCTACAATCATTCATTCATGATTAAGTAGTAGGGACGTTCCTGGGGTTTTGAACCATATTTTCAAAAGTATCTTAAATATGTTCAGAACCACACGTTGCCTACCCCAGTAACAGACTTAATAATCAGGGGTGTAGTCAGCACTTAAGAGTGAGAGGATTCTATTTTTAAAGGGGGGGAGGGAACATTTTTTCTACACAAAGAATTTGTGATTTACGTGACAGTCAAATGTGTATTTAAAAAACAATAAATAAAACAGATTGTGGCCCTTTTAGCTTTTTTTTTTAGAATATTAGGTGGAGTCGTTCGCCTCCCCTCCCCCGAATCCCCATCTGATGTACAGCTACTGGAAATTGGTATCGTGAATTGTAATGTGACACAGAAACTGCTTCAGTTGAGTCAGCCAGATAAAAAATACATTCATAGTTTATTTTCGAATTGAATGTTCGAAATGATAAAAGATGATTGTAAAAGGTCCACTAGACAATCATATTGCATATACGCACTGATCCAAAGGACTAGGTTGACAGCACATTTCATTTTTATTCATCACTATTTGTAGGAAAACTACGTTGAATTATTTTAGTAAGCATCTGCTAGTTTTAGATAATTAGTTACCAAAACTATATTTAAAAGCGACAAAAGATCACAAAATAAAACATAGTTTTAGTGAAAGTTATCCATATGAAAATGATAAGGGGCTGGTAATTCTGAATGATTTCTACACATCAACCAGTTGGCAGATTTGCTTTTCTCAGCTATTTGCTTCAGTTAACAGGGAAAAAAAGCCAAGTGAGGTAGTGTAATATTTTGGCTTATTAAAAGAAATAACCCAAAACGTGCCAGTGTCATTCATCATTAAGCGCACCCATAAGACAAAGGAACCACCAAGAAAACCTTATCTTCCTCATTGCAAAGTCCAGCTTGAATTCTTTCTGATTCTTCTGGACTATTTTATTTCCAACAAACCAAATCAATGTTAGTTGTAAAATTTTACTGATGTGTTTAATATGAGGCTACATTGTTACCAATTTAACGGACATGATCTCTCAAACTCGTTAAACGCGTTAAATATGTTTTCTAAACTTAACTTTTGCCTTTTTTTTTTTCTTCTGCTGGTTTCCACAGACCACTAAGTTATGCTATATAATACCCTAAATTTAACCAGATAGTGACAAATAATTATTTTTTTTAAATGTACACAATGTTTAAAATGCTACAAAATCTGTTCGGTTAAATAATTACTTTCAACTATTTTTCCATCGGGACGCCATTTTGCTGTACCGCAATAAACAATACAGTAGCGTTTTGTTAGAATGTTGAGAAAGCCCCAGTACTTTCTTTTAATGCCGAACAAGCTCCTGAATCGCATCGTTCTTCAATACATTGACAGGTGAACTTTGAAATGTTTAGTTGTAAAGGCAACTGGCGCCAAAGTTCGTTGTGACCTTAGGATGAGAGTATAAGTTCAGCGGAGTTTAGTCTAACTTGCTGCCTAAAGTAGAACGGCTAGGACTTCGTGACCTTGATTTGTCTTGTGATGGAATCTTAAGTAAATATTCAACTTGTGGTTTTTTCTTTTTTGTCGCAAATTTGCAGGTTCATGATACTTGCTGTATGTTTTATTTTTCAACCGTACGGAGAATTTGGGGGAAAATATATAAATTATTTTCCACGTAAGATATATGTAGCGTGTTTAAATAATTTTGAAATATACAAGTATCGTTGCTATGCGTGTTTGTCCTCTGTAGATCTCGGATGTTGTCTGCCATTTTTAATTTTTTGCTTGGCTTTATTTAATATGTAATCATAAATATGTTTCTCCGTTGTCATTTTGTTCTCCTCCAACACTAATAATATTTCAGCCTCTCGAGATCCCGTTTTTATAATAACCTGGCAAATCACCAATACAGGCGTCTCCGGCAACCGTGACCCATGTTTGACTAACTTAACTTTGAATTGCCAATTCACAGTGTGAATAGGCCACTAGTCTCAACATGCACCAATAACGCCAAAAAATTGTATTATCAGAAACGTATTGAAAAGTTTTAGCTACGCACTTACTCTTAATATATTCATCATTTCAAACATAACCATATTCACTCAAATTTTTTTACTTCTGTTGGAAAGGGATTAAAGGTGATGTAATCTATCATACAATGTATTATATTGTACAATTAGATAAATTATTATCATTCTAGATATCTCTTAAATATGACAACCAGAAAATAAATGGATGAAGTGATAACGCCTAACATTCTTAGCAACCGTTGAGTTTCAACTATTTGAAAATGTGTCAAATAATGATCCCCCCCCCCCCTCCTTAGTGTGCCACTAAACTAAAAAATTATTTATACATTTATCATTAATTCTTCGTCGGTTTATTAACCTGAACCAACATAAACTTTTCACATTCGTTAGTCAGGAAATTGATATTACGATATATTTTCAAGAAAAATGGCGTGACAGTGACGTCATCCTTACTTAGGGACAACTTTGCGTTTTAAATTACCGTATTTTTCTGAATATAAGACGCACCCTTATTTTGAAGACAAAGTTTTTGGGGAAAAAAGCTACAGTTGCATTTGAAAGACTTGTATTAAACAAAAATTCAATTTGATACTTTGAAAATTAGTATATATTGTTCTAAACACAAAGGAGCTCAAAACATCAAAATAAGAAATTACCGTATATAAAAAAAAACGTTTACTGTTATTTAGTTTGGTTCAAAACCTACAAAATCTTCATTGATTTCACTGTAATGTTTCTATTATTATTTAGAAAGCATTATAAATAGTTATGTTTTTAAAAGAAAAAACTAATAGTGTTATAAATAACATTCAATTGAACTAAACTATGCATGCCTATTCAAATATATTTACACATGGCTTGTGTATATCGTATATATACATATATATATATATATATATATATAT
>NW_013667402.1:147373-153829 GCF_000517525.1 Limulus polyphemus
TACCCGTGATGGGCAGAGCACAGATAGCCCATTGTGTAGCTTTGTGCTTAACTACAAAAACAAACATTAAAATGTTTTAAGTGCTTCTGTACAGAAGATGAAGTAGAAAACGTTAAAAGGAATTCGCAGCTATTCCGATAGATGGTACTATATTTGGTTGGATCTTAAAATTGTTTGATACTAAATACAAAGCTCTACTGTGCCCATCGCAAGTATCGAAACACAATTTTTGACGTTATAAGTCTGTAAACTTGCCGCTTAAAAGGTTTTATGCATACTAAAAAAATCATTTCTGGATTTGTCATTTGTGTATGTTTGACGTGTTAGCGTGTCATATCCACATTTAAAGCATATTAAAACTAAAATGCTAATTTGAATTTTTAGAGTAGCAGGTAGCAATTTTGGTAGTGTTTGCGAGAAAAAGTTTTTTGTACATATTCTTACATTAAATTATATATTTTTACTCTTATGGTTTAGTGTAAATCGTTTTCAGTTGTTCAGTTCGCTTTTATTTAGTTGTATGATAAATAAAATGCTGAAAAAAAAGGTTTTAAATAGTAGAATTTACAGATGATAGGAACCTACAATATTGATTCGTTTTTAATCTTCAAATTTGAAATAAACAGATTTGAAGTGATTAAAAAAAATTACAATTTTTTAGAAAGTGAATTGTTTAAATTATCATTCACATTTCGATCGTATAAATTTCAAACAGGATAAACAACTAACCCGATATTCAGTGTGTGTCATTATTCTGTTATGTTTATTTTTAATAAAACTATATTATTTGCTTTTCTTCACAGAGTCCTGTGGGTTGTGGCTTGGAGATTCACACACACCCTCATCCTTCCCCGGCACTTCGGCGGAGTGGACAGATGGCCAAAGCTCTACCCTAAAGACCCATCAACGTCGTTCCTCTATATTACGAAAGACTAAGCGAGCTAAATCTTACCCACCGCCCCCTCAAAAACGGGAAGGGCGAAAAGTAGTGCGTTTTGCTGACTCTTTAGGATTGGACCTTGAGAGTGTTCGCTATATGATGAAGAGCGACCTTCCGCCCTCTATCCCATTGTCAGCCTTTTCCGATTTGAGGCGCTCCCAAGTGTCTTCCTATGACATCGAGCTTGTTCCAAGCTTTATTATGCCTTCGTTCTCTTCCAATTTTACAGACCGCGTGCGTGACCTTGCCGTCAGTCTTCACAGTGTTTCTACCGCCAACACAACGGTTTACGGTATCGTTGCAGTGCTGAACTTGACCTTCCATAAGAACATCTTCATACGCTACTCAGTAGATAACTGGAACAGTCACCACGACACCAGCACTACCTACATTCAAGGGTCTTCCGAGGGTGACATAGACAAGTTCTCTTTTAACATCTTTGTTTCTCCTCAGGATCTGTCGACTCGCAATCATAGCCTTGATTTTGCTGTTTGTTACCAGACGCAGGATGGTAAGGAATTCTGGGATAACAACAACGGCTTGAACTACAGATTAAAGTGCGAAACTAAGGGCCCGTCTTTTGTCTCGAATATCGATCATAGCTGGATACATTTTCTCTGAATTCCCGTGTTGTTTTTCTTTTTTTGCAAATGCTCAAATTTTATACAATTTACGTTAAAAGAGGCAAATAAAGTGACTAACACTTGTGAATTGCTTGTAGAATATATATCAGAATGGAAAATCGTTTTGAAATGTGTTGTTTTGGCCAGTAAAAGATATTGTCACACCCCTCTTTGTACAATGCACCGATTGCTGCGTGATGTTTCCTACTATTCGGTTGTATGCAAATCTATAACTTGTTACTATTTAGAAAGTAAGAATATCACAATCTTATTGCAAATAAATATTTTATTTACAAAAAATTAAATAAAAGATCATGTATCAATCTGTGTGGGAATGTCACTTTTCCTAAAAGATCATGTATCAATCTGTGTGGGAATGTCACCTTTCCCGATTTGAATGGAACATTAGATTTCCATCATGTTTTCAAAGCTAACATAATTTCAAATGTGCCTTTGAATATTTAGTGATTTGAAGATTAGCCAAGAAAATATTGTTAATTACACAAACAACGATAAAATTTCAAGTGTAGTGAAGTATTTATAATTAGTAATGTGTAGGAATTTAATAAATGAAATAGCCAAGTTACACGTTTTGCATTCCCTACTGCTTTTACTAAATAAAAAAAATTCCTTTTAAAATATTTTTAGAACGTTTTTAAATCGAATTTATGTATTTGTTACTTAAATACTTCAAAGTAGATGCAATAAATACAATTTGTTCGTACTGGATTCGAAAACTAAGTTTTTGTACAAAAAAGTGTCATGAAATAATAAAACAAGAAATGAAAAGCAACTGTTAAAACGAAAAAGTAATTATAAAGCTGTTAAGGCCCAAAAAATAACTTAATTTTTCGTATATATACTGAATTTTACTAAGCAATTAGACAAAACTATAGTACATCGTACTTTTTCGGGTTTACTGTTAAAATTTAAAAACACATTTCATTGTAAAGTAACATTGTGCGACCTAGATATTTAGATAATATTATTAGAGATGACTACAGAGGTTTGGTACATTATATTAATATGATTTTGTAGGCTCGCCACGTCGTTACACTCCCTGTAACTACGCCCGGTCATGCTGTATGACAACGATGCTTCTTGACAATAGCCCATGTAGTTTGCAAAATACCGCGATGTAAGGCACGTCCAAATTACATAACTCTTCCACGCATTGTTTCCATAATCCCTCTACTATATGAGGACAACAGTTTCTCAGTGCCATCTCAAAAGTACAATCGCATAGAAACCCATGGATGCTGTGTCCAACGACTCGTCTTTGTGTGTAATAGCATCAATAACCGTTTCCTGCTCTAGTTACTTGAGTTATTCTGTGGTTGAACAGAAGGTATGATTGGAAGCCTATCTTGTTGAACTCTCACCCTGTTGGCCTTCTTTCTGTACAAAGTGTGTATTTCTGAGTGGTACAAAGAGTCGAGAACATTGGTTTGATTAGTAATCAGAGTTCCCATTATCCTTCGTATCCACTCTACTTATCCCTAACTACTCTTTGGCGCAGTATCCGATGGCGACCTCGCCACTCGGTAAAGTCTCGTGGCATGCTATGTACCACTTTTGGACTTTTTTTTTTTTCTGGTAGAAAATGGCACGAGACTTACCACACTTCGTTTAGTATCATCAGGTTCTGCTATTTCTCCTTTCCCCAGAGCGTAAGTATACTGTTCATACACTTTCCTACAGTTGGGTTTTCTTTCCTGCGTATGGCGTGGAAGCAACTTGTGGTCACGATTTGTTCAACTTTTCTCCACTTAGAGCCTTAATTATATTGCATACTGTTGCATTGGACACGTGTACAACTTTTTCCACTGACCTTTGAATTCATGCTATTTACAAGAAATCGCATTTACTTACCATTTTTGAGGACGACTTGTTGTCACTTTCTAAACGGTCCCTAAATTGATCTATATACTTTCGTTTTCCATTAACATTAAGTACAAGGGATACGTCAATGTTAGAAAGTTTGTATCTCCAATCTGAAGACGTCCTTATGATCTGAGTGTATAAACATTTTGCGATGGAAAGGAATATTGTTTATACCCTTTCCAAAAGTGATACATTTTCGGGGCATTTAAAAAATAAAATAACAGAAATACTACAATGAAAATGTTGTTATAAGAGTTTGAAAATACTGTAATTATAAATATAAAAGACAGGGCAATATTATGAGTCATCGCCAACCAACAAATGCTCGAAAGATAGTGATTGATACGTAAAAGGGCCGAGCGCGGTCCAGTGGCTAGGGTGCCCAAATGTGGATCCAAGATTTGGTTGTTCGCACTCTGTTACCATCGTAAAAAAATAAAAGGCGCTCAGCACTCTGAAGCCGTGACTGCATTATAAGAGTGACGGTCAAATCCCATTATTCGATCAGCGCATAATCCATGAAAATTGGCGGATTATGTTGGCTTTCTGCCTTCCTTCTATCACTTCAAAAACTAGGAAAGACAAGCGCAGACGTCATCGAAGAGTTCTACACGAAATTCAACAGTGACACATGAAAAAAAAGCCTAAATTAGATCTTACATGGATTACTTTGGTTATTTAAACACCAGAGAGAAAATAAAATATCGGAATTGTAAAGTAGTTTCATTTTTTTCCGTCGTCGTAATATACCAATTATGGTAACACATGTAAGTTTCCAAATGTCCATGATATTCAAGTTAACTTTTATTGTCCCAGTTTTATAACTTCTTAACACGTAGCCCGGTGGTAACAGCGCTCGACCCGAATCTGGGGTTCGGGGGTTCGAATCTTTATCACACCGAACATGCTCCCCTTTCAGCTGTGATGACAGAGTTTTTCCCTGCTAAATTAGGGAGGGCTAGCGTAGATAGCCCTCTTGTAGCTTTGCGGGAAATTCAAAACAAAAAATCTTAACACGTGTACTAAAACCCATTTTGTTCAAAATAACAAAATACTCATAAATAGTTATTTAAATCATAAATAGTTCTAAAATTCAATTGAACAAACAAATTCGTACAATTATAATTTGGCAGAATACTGAATGTGTGAAACTAGATTACTTTCATTCGTTTTGCGGCTCTGTTTGGAACTTGGTTTCAGAAAAACAAAACAATAGCAGATAAATCCTCGAGTGTATAATTATCAACGATGTAAATAATACAATAAACGTTACTTTTAACATTCTTAACAGATACCGTAAGTTACAAATATGTTTTAGTGTGGTTGTATCTGTATGTTTGTTTTAAGGCCAAAAATAGTTGACATTTATTCTGAAAATTACATGGTTATAAGTTCGACTGGAAGACCTCATTATCGGTATTAAAATATAATTTATATATATAATATAATTTGATTTGAACTAATAAAAAATGGCAAATGTACAACAACATAACTTGATCCATTCGGATTCTGAGAAATTAACATAACTGTTTTCTTGATTCATTTTAATAGCCATTATGCGAGTAAAACAAAATATTTGGAGGTTGGGTTACCCACATCATTTTTTGGTATTTATGATATTGGGATTTTTGGATGCACCAAACCATTTATAACCAAAAGAGTATTACAAAAATTATGAATTTTAAAATGAATTGGGGATCCCAATATAAAAAGTAATGAAACAAGAGTATTGAAAAATTATGAATTTTAAAATAAAGTAGAGATCCTGCTATAAAAAATAATGGAACAAGAATTAAAACCACAATCACTAATTTATAAAATTTAATCCATATTTTGGCCTATAAAGCTGTCAAAGTAAGGACTAAATTTTATAAATTTGTGATTGTGGTTTTAATTCTTGTTTTATTACTTTCTATAGCAGGATCCCTACTTCATTTTAAAATTCATATTTAATACCCTTGTTTGTTTACTTCTTATGTTATACCCGTATAACGTATATATATTTTACATTTAGAAACTGGCCATCAATCCATTGATCTGTAGCGCCATCTGTTGGGTTGAAAAAAGATATTTAAGAATGTGCGTGATATGTTTATCATTTATATTATACCTGTACGAACAAGGATTTTTATCGGAATATCAAAAGAGTATAACCACAGATCAGTCAAGTAAGCTGGAGAAATCTTGTAGTGATAGTCCGAGCTCTCTAGGCGCTAGCTCCGCTGACGTGATGAGATAGATAGACGAAAAAGTTACTGTTTTAGACAATTTCGAATTGTTATACCAGAAATGCTAGCGACGTTTTTGGCGGTTTTTTAATATATATGCTCATGATATGTCGTAACAAAAAACTTTGAATGGTCGGGTTTTCGTTTAGGAATGCGATGGGGTGTTTTTTCTGGCGCGTGAATTATTTGGAATCGCTGTCGATTACTGCTATTATGTACTACCGTATTTAGAAGTCGAAAGTTCACCAATCCCACTATTCGTTGGTAAATAAGTAGCCCAAGAGTTGGCGGTGAGTGGTGATGACTAATTGTCTCCCTCTAGTTTTACACTGCTAAATTAGGGACGGCTAGCGCAGATAGCCCTCGTTGTAGCTTTGCGCGAAATTCAAAACAAACAAACTCTACGATCAGTTACATAATGACGAGATCTTCGAGCAGCTCACAGTGACATGAATTAAAGTTCGTGACAACAAGTAGTGTGAGGATCTTGGAGGAGTAACGTAGTGTCGCTTTGTCTTTTGGTTAGAGAAGAGATGGAATGATATATATATATCTATATAAAGAGGTTCATAATGACGAAAGTGAAGAGGAGCATCACAATGACATGAAGTGAAGGTCGTGACACGATTGAGAATCGTATTAGAGTATGGTACTATGTTGCACTTCTTCATTTGTCTCTTGTTTATTAGAGAGAGCTACAATGTGGACACTTCTCGTACGTTCAATTACATATTTTCCGTTGATAATTACCCAACCAGGATCATATTTTAGGTTGATGTTA
>NW_013667402.1:154465-157138 GCF_000517525.1 Limulus polyphemus
CGCATATTGAGTGAAAACAGTAGCCTCTTCACTTCGTTTTACTATTTCGCTTTGCAAAAATTTGAGAAGTGTGCTCTTCGATTTTCTAAAATTGTCTTTTTCAGCTTTTATTTTCTGATACTGAACACCAAAAATAAAGATAAGATTTAGGATCAAAATGTGTATGTGTCTGATGGGACTGGGGAGGAAGGTGCAAAATGAATACATTTAAATAAATAATGTTAAATTTCATTATCTCTAATATTGCAAGTGTGAATTTTGAATTAATAAATACTAGCAGAAACGCCGCATCTGGGGCGGCTGTTTGTGCTAGTAATTTCTAATCGTAGTATTCATACCTAATTGTAAAAAAGTGAACATTTTCTAAAAAAATAATTTTTTTTATGGGAAGTACTGCATGAGAAAAGTGTTCGGATTGTGCTCGTTAGTCATAAGCAACTTATTGTATCAGAATGATTCAATGTAAATAGCTCAACATTTTCATAAATGTTACTGATATAAACTGTAATGTTTTTGTATATTAAAAGTGATACCGTTTATTGAAATAATAATAGTTTTGTAAGAACTCCAGTTTTTTAGTACTGTTTGTTTTGAATTTCGCGCAAAGCTACACGAGGGCTATCTGCGCTAGCTGTCCCTAATTTAGCAGTGCAAGACTAGAGGGAAGACAGCTAGTCATCACCGCCAACACTTGAGCTACTCTTTTACCAACGAATAGTGGGATTGACCTTCACGTTATATCGCCCCCACGGCTGAAAGGGCGATCATGTTTGGTGGGACTGGGATTTGAACCCGCGACCCTCACATTGCAAGTCGAGCGCCCTAACCACCTTGTCATGCTGGGCCTTTTTAGTACTGTATTTACAACTTACATAAATAAAGACATAATCAAACCCTCACGTACAGTCCTAGTGACAGTTGTGTTCTTGTTGTGAGGAGAGTACTTTTATTTAAAACTGTGTTCTGTTATAAAGAAATGGTTGTTGCACATATCATTAGTTATTTTTCAAATTGTCTGAATCTTAAATACCGAAGAGTGAAATTCTTTTATGGATATTGTTTGTGGTGCTATTCAATAGATGGCGATACATTTCATAAGACCGAATCACCACTTCTGACATTGAGATATTGTATTTCAGCACAATTTTTCTTTAGGATCCTCTTCTTATAAGTTTAAAACACACCTTAAGAATACAGAAAAGTCTTTAAACAATTAACATTTTATCTCTGTACCAATATTTTGATGTTTAAAGACATTTCTGTAGTTTTGGTTACATACAAATATACTGACATACACGCTACCTTCATAATAGTAAGATAATGCTAGTTCCTAACAGTTTTAGACACTACCTTACCATTACACGATAATTTTATTTCTCACTGTCCCAAATCAAATGTGTATGACATCTGAAGTTTACGTTGAAACATAAAATAAGACTAGAAAAGGCAACTGTGGAATAAAAAGCTGTGTTTATGTATCCATCTAGCTACAGCATCAATTAGGAAAACTCAAAATATAACATTTTTAACAGTCTTCTTATCACCGTCTGCTTGCATTTCATAAAACCTCAATTATCAACCCCTCACTTTATATCGATGGGAATATCCCGTGCTATATGTAACATGACTAATCCAGAAAGGTATTCCTGCTTGTCAGTGTTTCGCAGGTAGTTGTTCAGACGACGTAGATAGGGAAGATTTCTTTCACACACACTGCAATATTCACGAGTATCATAGGGAACAGTCGAAAGAGAATATTTATGTTACCTAAGCTGTTGCCAAGATTTTGTTCTTTAAAAAACGTCATCTAACATTCATCGTTATCCAACTTACTTTCCTTCTTTCCAACCATTGTGCTGAATATCTTCAGATCTGCTGTCAATTCATCTTTACAAATGCACCAGTTTTTGCAAATCAAATGATATTCTTCAGAAACTTTTGCCAGGATTTGATTAATACTTCCATATCTTTCTCCACCAAATTTTGTCACGATAAATCTTTGTCTTGGTAATCGCAGGCCTGGTAGTAATTTTATGCGTGGCATTTGCTTGACCACTCGGTCGGTCATCTCTTTCGGATATGTTGAACAAAATGGTGACAAGCGTTTAAGAATAGAATTCCAACTATTTCACTAAGCGATTCAATATTATAACCTGGCTATAAAAATAACCCTTCAAGCAAAACATCAAAAACAGCATGGCATTTAGTTGATCCTTTTATAAAGACGTGTGTAGTGAAGACGTACTGCTCATCATATGCCTAGTTACTTGGATGTCCTACATATATCACAATACATAGATTTATGATATGAGCGTAGCATGGTCAATAGGCTTTATTTTAAAATATGAGAGACCACTCTACTTTAAGCCTCGCCCTTCTATGATTGCTGTGTGAGCTCTTAGTTTATAAATATCAAGATTAAAAGAGAATAGTATGCTTTTCAGTAGCAGCATTAACGTTTTCCCATTTACTGTTATTTGGTGGAAGTCTACAAATGACTTCTGCACACCTGGCCCGGCATGGCCAGGTGGTTAGGGCACTCGACTCCCAATCTGCGGGTCGCGGGTTCGAATCCCCGTCACACCAAACATGCTCGCCCTTTCAGCCGTGGGGGCATTATAATGTGACGATCAATCCCACTATTCGTTGGTAAAAGAGTAGCCCAAGAGTTGG
>NW_013667402.1:157574-162660 GCF_000517525.1 Limulus polyphemus
ATAGCTCTCGTGTAGCTTTGCGCGAAATTCAAAAACAAATGCAAACAAACTTCGGCACTGAAAAATCACTATCCACGTCTCTGAGTACAATTGCGATCTGTTTGTACCTACTTATATCCTATGTTTCATAAGTTATGACAGCAACATGCCTGAATTTCGCACTTATTTTACTTATTATGATTTACTTATTTTGATGGCTGTCTTGGTCGTAACTAAACGGCTTCCCATGTCTTTTAAAGAAACGTTCGATTCAACGGCTGTCATTTGCGCTCAATTCCATTAACTCTAAAATATTTGTCCTTACTGGCTTATCATAGTCTTTCAGTGCGATATCAAAGAAACTATACTTTAGCACATAGCTTTCAAGTATTGCCTGTTTTCATCCACATGCATGTCATGGTCTGTATTAAATTCAGCAGTAACGATATGGTTTTTAAAGAGGAAATATGGGAACCGCATTTTTGATGAACGTAAAGGTTTTTCGCTTGCCTATTCTTAATTTGAAAGTTCGTATGAAAGGTTTGGTTTGCTTTTAATTTCGCGCAAAACTACACGAGGGCTATCTGCGCTAGCCGTCCTTAATTCAGCAGTGATAGATTAGAGGGAAGGCAGCTGGTCAACACCACCAATTCTTGGGCTACTCTTTTACCAACGAATAGTGGGACTGGCCGTAATATAATAATGTTCTCACGGTTGAAAGAGCGAGCATGTTCGGTGTGATGAGGATTCGAACCTTCAACCTTCAGATTGCGAGTCTAACCACCAGGACTTCATACGAAAAGCTTGGTCTCTTCACCTACTTCTACCAAGTGCATGACAATTGGGCTAAAAAACTTCGATCAATTACTGGACTATATTCAAGCCACAAACATGTTGATAGGTTGCATGCCATTATTTTCCAGACTTTCTCTCTCCACTCACTGCGAATGAAACTTCTGGTTGGTAGAGTCCGTTTTCAATAAATCTTACAGTGTCTGTAAGGCCATACAGGTCTCGTATTATTTGTGCTGTGCCCTGCTCTGAGGTTGGCATATAATTTTGTTTCTGAGACTGGCACAGCAGATACACGTGTTTTTGGTTCTTCATTTTGGAAACAGTCACTATTTTGTCACAATTTTACTGTACTTTATCAAATATTAACCTAACGTGTAAATGTATTTAGCTATAATTGCCAGTACTACACAACAGGTCCCTCAGTGGGACAGCTGTAAGGCTAGGGGTTTTACAAAGCTAAAATCAGTGGTCCGATTCCCCTCGGTGGACACAGCAAATAGCCCGATGTGTTTGTTTGCTTCTTTTTGAATTTCGCGCAAAGGTACACGAGGGCTATCTGCGCTATCCGTTACTAATTTAGCAGTGTAAGAATAGAGGGAAGGAAGCTAGTCATCACCACCCACCACCAACTCGTGAGCTACTATTTTACCTACGAATTGTGAGATTGATCGCCACTTTCTAATGTCCCCACGGCTGAAAGGGCGAGCATGCTTGGTGGGACGGAGATTCGAACGACGGCGAGTCGAGCGCCCTAACCACCTGGCCATGCCAGTGCAATAAAACATGCACACCCACGCGCACAGTGCACAACAAAAATCAGTTGTTACTCTAAAGAAGCAGGTCCGTAACTTACAGCTTACCCACGGGTGGGGAGGGGGGGCAATTTGTATCATTTTATATTTTGATACATACAATAACAATTATTGTACCTTTTGAATTTAACAAAAACTGTTGATTGAATATTTAATTAAAGTATTTTATATATCTTTAAGAGTTAATGCCTTCAATTTTTAATTAACCAAACTGTGTTCGCAAATTAATTAATATTTGTAACTATTATTACTTGAGAATAATTAAAGTCATTAAAGAAACCGCATCTGCTAGATATGTACTTATAACATGATCGAATGTTAGAAACTTACTTGTAGCTTCTTTATTTTTTCAACTATTTTATTATATGTAGCTATTTTATAATCAACAGTACTGAACAAAATTATACAAAATAGAGTATTTCAAGTTATTTTTATACTAAAAAATAAAATAAAATAAAAAACTAGTAAAAGACCCGCCTGGGGCAATTGGATTTAATGTATAGCACGTGACTTTGTTGTGCACGAGATATTTGGGCGTTGACTGAAATCAAATTGATAGATAATTATCACTCAGTATTTTTATTTAATTTAAAATGTTGTTGGTTTAAATTTTAAACTTATATAAACTACGATTCTTTTTCTTGATTTCCAAACGATTAAAGAGCCGCCAACCAGTGTACCATTTAATATTACTGTATTGACAAAGGCGTTTACTAAATTTACGTGGTAGGCCCTATATTGTATTTATTAATATTACTATTAGGCCTACTGATACTATCAGTGATAATGATAGTTTTGACTTATTACTGTTTACGATGTTATGAACTATAATTTATAAGTTAAAACTTACAAGTACTGTAATGTTTAGTACAAGTTCTGTCTTAACTGTTTAATTATTATAAATCACTGATACCAGTACCAATGGTAGTACCATGCATAACACATTACTTAATACTATTGTTATTAACAGTAGATTTTAACAATGTATAATTATATTTTCTTATTGTGTGAGAAATTGTGTTGTTTATGATTCACAATTTTTATTTTCTAAAATAGAAGCTATAACTGGAGTTTGGACTGGTATTCAATATGTCTAAGCAAGAAGTAAAACTTTGCCTGCTTGGGGTGAGTAATTTTTTTTTCTATAACCTATAAAATTATACATTAAAATCAGGGCCATAGGAACACCTGAGATTCTCAGGCCAGGGCTTTATCACAGTGTCATCTTACTAACTGTATTGCTCAGATTGGTTTCAGAGTTTACAAGAGTATCTACCATTTAGTTCTCAAATACATGATGAACTTAAAAATGGACCAGGATCTCATTAACAAATATTTGTTGGGTTGAGTTAGCTTTTGGGTAATAAGGAAAAGTTTAGTTAAGAGGGAAAGTGGAATCTATGCAGGATGAATGAAACATGTAGTTCCTTATATGCAGAAAGGTAGTCTTACATGCAGTCTGATGATTTTTCTTCTGTTGGCTCTGAGGCTTAGTTTGTGGGAGATCAAGGGCAGACTAGTGAGAATTTAGACTATTTTTCCAGCACCTTTCTTTGCTCAGATGGACATTCTGCCTCCTGCACCCTTTTTAAAACTAGTACACCATGTTTGTAATATTTTGAGTATTTCTCCTTTGGCTTATGAATCTTCATTTTCTTTATTGGGAGAAACTAGTTTGTCTGATTACCTGGTCCTTCCACCTTTGCCAGGCATTGCTGTACATACAAGAAGTTTTGTACATCAATTGAGAGAGGGTGTTGCCATGCTTTGGCCTTCTCATTTATTGGATCAGCATACCTTGGCTTTCCATCACCTGTAGAACTCTTATTTGGACTCTCAGAGGTTAAACCCTTTACTTCCTGGCTTGATTGTGATAAAGGGAGTAACTTCATTTCTTTTGTGCTATTCTATTTCTTTTCACAGACCTTCTCATCATTCTTATTTGAATCCCTTTCAGTGTCGGGTGTTGCCTGGTTTAGTATGCTTATACAAATCTGCATTAGCTACCAGTAGTCTCATAACTAAGTTCCTGGAAAATGTAAACGTCTTTGTTAAAACATGAGAAAAAGCAAGGTTCCAGAAGACCATTTGGCTCTTTTTAAGTCATCCTCCCTCAGTGACAAAAACAAAAATTATGTCAACTCCCCAGGGCTGACAGCTGCCCGGGTCTCTTGAGGGGCTCGGCAGTGGGATATTCCAAAGCTCATTAAAAATGCATACTACTTAATGAGCTAAAATGTGAACTGATTTTTTGAAGAAATTTGTCACCTAAATTTCTTTTATGGCAAATCAGCAAAAGTTAATAAATAGAATGAAAGGGGGACCAATGATATTACTGACCCTGAGGCCTGGACTGGCTCTCGATGCCTCTGCAACTCCAAGCTAAATGTAACTCATATTCATATGCCTATCTCAACAAAATGTATAAAATAATCAAAGAACTAATAAATGTATTAGGTCATCAAGAAATTAATGTTGTGTTTTGGAACACTTTCATTAACCACCCCCCAAAAACGTACATAACGTATAATAGTTAAACGAACTGCCTAAACGTCATATTAGTGTAGTCTATGTAATATGTAAAGTTTAGTATACTATAATCCCTTATAGTGATGGGACACCAGACAAATTCGGCATCTAATGCTGTTTGAATACAAGAGAGGAAACAATGCCTCTTTAGCCACAAAGAATATCAAAGAAGTTTGTGGAAATGTTTTGAACATTTGTAAGTGTCAACAATGGTTTAGGAAATTTATTCAGGTGACTTTAGCCTTAAAAACTGTGATGGCAGGGGCTGACATGTTGGGATTGATATTGATGCTCTGAAGAAGCTTGTTGAGTCTAACCCAAGGCAACACACTCGTGAAATGGCCCTAAAATTGAAACAATACGGAAACATCTAAGAAATATGGGAAAACTCCATGAAGTAGGTGTTAGGGTACCTTACAAACTCTCTGATGATCATCATTTCCAACGTGTGAGTGTTGCTTCGTGTCTTCTGGCACGTAATGCGCTTGAACCATTTTTGGACAGAATTGTCACCGGTGATAAAAAATGGATTCTCTGTGCGAATATTAAATGCCAAAAATAATGGCTCAGTCCTAGACAAAAACCACTTCTGACCCCAAACCCTGGACTACATTTGCAGAAAGTGATGCTTTGCATTTGGTTGGCCATCAAAGTAGTAATTCATTTCAAACTCCTCAATCCACAGTGAACTGTCAATGCAGAGATCTATAATCAGCAACTGAAATGTTTAAATCAGAAATGCTCTTCACTCGTCAATTGGAAAGGTGTTCTTTTCCACAACGATGCACTTCCACATGCATGTTTGACGCAACTCAAGTTTATGGAGTTGGGTTGGGAAGTTCTCCCCCACCCACCATATTCTCCATATATGGCACCATCAGATTACCATCTTTTTTGTTCGCTGCAACACCATCTTAATGAGAAAACATATGGAAATGTGGAAGGGGTTAACGAGGACATGTTTTTTGCTT